>NC_061122.1:77979580-78049239 GCF_002878395.1 Capsicum annuum
ACTATGGATTTTGGGTATTCAATACCCTCCAGGACTCAAAACAATAATAGTAAAATGATACTAAAGCTTGAGGAATAAAACATGAAGGCTTTCATTTAAATCAATCACTCTTGTAGGCATTTTATCAACCACTTGTAGTTCAGGGTTTAAAACAATCATAGAAATGCCATGGAACTTATTAAAATAGCATGAATTCTACATAATAGTTCTAAATCAGGGTTTTATTCAACAAATAATAATATAAAAACATGAAGGATTGAATGATATCAATAATTTCATGGTAACATGGTATAAAATCAATAGTACATGGATGTTCATGGGTAAAATCATAATTTAAAATCAAATAGCTCAAAAAGATTATAACTTGGTAATTCAAATAGGATATTTGGACTCCATGGATGAAAATCTAACATACTTGGGACAGTGAATTTCTTGAAGTTTTGGGTGAGCTCTTGAGGATTGGCTTGAATTTAAGAGCTAGGGTTTTTTGGTCTTGAAAAAAGGATCTTTGATTGTGTGAGGAATTGAAATAATGATGACTACTTAGGGTGTTTAGGGGTTAAATTTCATGTTTTAGGTTAATTAGGGCCATGGTAAAAGATACAAATACCCCTGAACAAATTTAAAAACGAAAGCTGAAAACTGAAGATCTTGATTTTTGGCCTTGGCGCGATGTGCCACTATCGCACCAAGCCACTGGAAATGGACAATTGGAACCTATAAAAAATCATGACGCGGAGCTATCGCGGTAAGACTTTTGAATGCCAATTTGTCCACCTCTGCGAAGCGCCAACATCAAGGAGGCCCACTGGAAATTGCCAAATGAAAAATTAGCCTACTCTGGAATGCGCCATGATTGCGGAGTACTAAGGTTTGGACTTTCTCTGCGATGTACTAAGGTTTAAAATGATGGGGTCTAATGACTAAAAATTAAAATCGCCATAACATTTTACCCGGTTATCATATTTAAGAGAATTTTATATCGTTGGAAAGCTAATTGAATTTCCTACGCAATAGCAGGCTCTAAACTGAAAAATGATGAGTGTTTCAAAATTTTTATTTATGAATAATTATGCACTGGGACTTAGATTATGCTAGGAAAATACGGGGTGTTACAATATACATTGAGTTTGGACTTGATTTTAAAATGAGATTATTTTATCCCTACTCTGAGTTACATTCTAGAGCTTACCCCTCTAATCATCCCCAGATGCTATATCCTTTCACGATGTAGGGTCCTAAGGGATTCTTCTATTGGTTTATGTAGTGTTAGGTGGTGCGGTCTTCTATCGAGTTTGTGGTAAAATGGTGAGCTTCTATCTTTTGAAAATCTTGGTCATTCCATTAGTTTTTTTTCCATATTTTAGAATTCAAGAGTTCACATTAACATTATCATTGTCATCATCACTATCATGGTCGGGGGCATGTCCCGACCTAGCTTGATATTCAAATTGGTTTAGAGGATTTTGTGGACATGTGTGGGTTGGATAGTATTGTTGATTCTTAGAGCTTAATTTTAAGTTACATTAACTATTTTATCTTTAATCTCTAGTTATCTTCCACTTTGTTAGTATTTGAATTATGCTTGGATTTGAAAAGCTTTGAGGGTGGTCTTTGGCCCTTGGTGGGCTTGAGATACCCATCACGGATAGGCCTTGGTTTCGATAGCCTAAACACTAAGAAATCACGAAATTTGGGGCAACAAACAATTTCCAGCAAACACAACTAAAGAAAACAACACACAAAGAAAGGGGGAGAAGGTGAAGATTGCATAAGATAAAAAGATAGTAAAGTGACCCTTACTTCCACAAGTGAATAGAACTAGAAGGTGTATCAAACCTTCAAACACACATCACCATGTAAGTTCAAACCACTCTCTTAGGTGTCCCAAAGGAAACACTCTTCCCCAAGCACACCTTTCTTGTCAATTATCCAAGACAAATGAAAACCCTAACTTTCAAGTGTTCAACGACCAATTTTTAGATTCTACTCTCTCTCTCTCTACAAAGCTAAAACTAAAATATATAAGTAGGTTCAGTATCATCAAAAGTCTCATGAAAAGAGAAATAAAATGCCTATTTTTACTATTACATGAATAAAGACTCAAATGCCCTTAATGAGCCCCTAAAAGAGGAGCCTCTTGAGTGTGGACTTTAAGTGTGAAAAGCCCACCAAATCCCTCCCAATAGACGACCATGAGGTGTAGAAGAGTAGTTCTTTCAATTCACTTCTTCAAAAATCAGCAAGTAACCTCCTTTGGTCGGATGCATTACACCTTCACACGCCTTCAATTGTATGAACAATGATTGAAGTTGTTGCAATTCCTTGGCTTGGCTACGTGTAAAAGGTCTTGAGGACTTTGAACTTGCATCATCATCTCCATATTGAAGAGAGTTTGTACTCAAACTTGCGGCTTCATCAACATCAAGAATGTCCATGGGTGAAAGATCACAAATATTGAAAGTGGAATGTACTTGATAATCCGAAGGTAGATCTATTTGGTAAGCATTGTCATTGATCCTTTTAAGCACTTGGAAAGGTCTATATCCCCGGGTTATAAGCTTAGCTTTCCTTTAATTTGGGAACCGCTCCTTCCATAAGTGTACCCATACCCATTCTCCGGGTTCAAGCACAAGCTTTCTTCTACCTTTGTTCATTTTTTTTCCAACCTCTTGGTTTTTCTTTTCAAGCTTGATCCGCACCTCCTCATACATTTTATTCATTGCCTTAGATCATTTTCATCCATCTAAACTTGTCATAAGATCACTAGACAAAGGAGTGAGATCCAAAGGGGTAAGGGGATTCATGCCATAAACACACTCAAAGGGAGTCATTCCCGTATTAAATGTATTACCCGATTGTTTGTAAATTACACCAAGGGTAGGTGATCTTCCCATGAAGTCATTTTACCTTTTACCATAGAACGTAGAATACACCCTAAGGTTCTATTTACTACCTCCGTTTGTCCGTCGGTTTGTGGGTGTCAAGACGTGGAGAAAAGCAACTTTGTTCCAAGCCTACCCCACATAGACTTCCAAAAGAGACTTAGGAACTTTGAGTCCCTATCACTCACAACAGTCTTTGGGATCCCATGAAGCTTTACAATATGTTCAACAAATAATGAAGCTACACTAGGAGCATCCTCGGTTTTGGCATATGGAATGAAATGAGCCATTTTGGAGAATCTATCAACAACAACAAAAATACTATCTCGACCCTTTCTAGTCCTTGGCAGCCCTAAAACAATGTCCATGGATATATCTAACCAAGGCCTAAGGGGAGTGGGAAGTGGGTTGTACAAATCTTGAGGTAGGAGGTGAGATTTCACACTCCGACAATCCATATATTGGCCATAAACTTTAGCAACATCCTTGCGCATTTTAGGCCAATAGAATTGCTTCTCTAAGATACCGAGGGTCTTGTCAACCCCAAAATGCCCCATAAGGCCACCATCATGTGCCTCTCTCACAAATAATTCCCTCCATGAACTAGAAGGAACACACAACCTCCTCCCTTTGAACAAATAACCATCAAACCGAGAGTAGGAGGAATGGCCATTCTCTTTAAGCCATCGATCCCTTCCCCACTCTTCACATTCCCTAAAAATAGGAGCAAAGGTAGGATCCTCAGGATACAACATCCGCAAGCTCTCAAATCCCATCAACTTTGAAGACAAGGTAGAAACAAGCACATGCTTTATAGAAAATGCATCAGTAATAACATTTTCCTTCCCTTTATTGTAATGAATTACATAAGGGAAAGTCTCAATAAACTCAATCCACTTAGCATGATACCTATTCAACTTGTATTTTCTCTTAAAGTGTTTCAATGATTCATGATCCATTCATATCACAAACTCCTTAGGACACAAATAATGTTACCAATTGCCCAAAGTTCTAACAAGGGCGTACAACTCCAAATCATTAGTCGAATAATTAAGAGTTGCCCCTTTAAGCTTTTCACTAAAATAAGCAACGGCTTGCCTTATTGCATCAAAACATCCCCAATACCAACCTTACTAGCATCACACTCAACTTCAAACATCTTATTGAAATCGGGCAATTGTAACAAAGGTGCCGAGATGAGCGTAGCTTTCAAGGCTTCAAAAGCCATAACTTGCTCATCACCCCACTTAAAGGGTTGGTCCTTTATAATAAACTCGGTCAAAGGGGATTCTATGGAGCTAAAACCCTTGACAAACCTCCTATAAAAGCTCGCCAACCCATGAAAACTTTGAATTTCTCCAATAGTCTTAGGGGTTGGCCAACTTCGTATAGAGTCTATCTTGGATTCATCCACTTCCACACCCCTTGAGCTCACAATAAAACCCAAGAAAACCACTTTATCAACACCAAAATAAAACTTCTGTATGTTGGCATATAACTTCTTCTTTTGGAGCACATCAAACACACACCTTAAATGCATCATATGATCATCAATTGTTTTACTATATACCAATACGTCATCAAAGTAAACCACCACAAACTTTCCAGTATAAGGATTCATTACATAATTCATTAGACTTATAAATGTTCTAGAAGCATTGGTAAGGCCAAAGGGCATGACCAGCCACTCATATAGATCGAATTTGGTCTTGGATGCGGTCTTCCACTTATCACCGGGTTGCATGCGAATCTGGTGGTAGCCACTCCTAAGATCGACTTTAGAAAAAACACAAGCACCATGGAGATCATCTAACATATCATCTAGCTTAGGGATAGGATGACGATACCTTATAGTAATTTTGTTGATGGCTCTACAATCGATGTACATGTGCCAAGTTCTGTCTTTCTTTGGCACCAAAAGCACCGGGACAAAACACGGACTCAAACTTTCTTTAATATAGCATTTTTTGAGAATCTCCTCAACTTGTCTTTCAAGATCCTTAGTGCCCGTGGGATTGCTCCTATAAGCCGATTTGTTTGGAAGTTGTAAACCCGACACCAAATCAATTTGGTGCTCAATTCCCCAAATTGGGGGCAATCCTTGTGGTAATTCTTATGGGAATACATCATTAAAATCCTACAAAACAAGTGAAATATAAGGGGGAATAGAAGAAGAAAAAGTAGAAAAAGAAGAAGAAAAAGAAGAGAAGTTAGTATTAAGAGCATGAGCTAGGAGGAGCATAGGAGTGTTCATGTCTTGTTCCTTGAACAAATCCTTCCTCCTAGCCAACATAACCAGGGGTCCTTGACCCTTTTGAGCCTTAGGATCAGCAAATTCTCACTTGGAAGAGGTAGAACCTGAAACTACCTCTTTTTGCCTTCTTTCGGGTTCTAGTATTTTGCTTCCCTTTTCTTTCAACTCTCTTAACTTTTAACGCAACTTATTCACTTGAGAAGGTGAAAGTGGGTGTAATGTGAAATTCTTTCCACCATGAACAAGGGATTAAGTGTTCAACCTTCCATCATGATTGGTAGATTTGTCATATTGCCATGGTCTACCAAGTAGCAAATGGCACGCTTGCATAAGAATAACATCACAACAAAATTCATCTTGGTAGTTTCCTACCTTGAACTTGATCATGCATTGTTGTTTCACTTTTAACTCACCACATTCATTTAGCCATTGTAGTTTGTAGGGATTAGCATAAGGAGTGGTAGGAATTTTCAAGAAGTTCACCATTGTAGAACTAGCAACGTTTGTGCAACTCCCACTATCAATCACCATAGTACACACTCCTCCTTTAATCAAGCATTTACTGTGAAACAAATTCTATCTTTGTCTTGGATCTTCAAGTGCCTTGCTCACCATATCCCTCCTCACTACATAATTAGGAACTTTACACTCTCCATCTTGTTGCCAAGTGTCTTCTTCCTCATAATTATCACATAGGACCTCGGGTTTCCTATCACAAGGCTCTCCATCTTGAGGTTCAACCTTACCTCCATTTTCAGATTCATCCCTCAACTCTTCTCCTAAGTATTACATCTTTACCTCTCTTAGAATCACATTTCTTTGATTCAGATATTTACTTTCTCTATGCCCCAAACCATGACACTTAAAACATTGAAAACCCTTAGAAGAGGGAGGGAGGGTATTCGGCTTCACCTCCATCCTCGGAGGTTGGTTTGACACTTACTTATTTAGAACTTGAGAAGAAGAATAAGATGAAGTAGATTTGTTCTTGTTCCAACCCGAAGTCAAAGGACTTACCTCTTTGTTGTTAGACAAACCCGAACCTTGTTGGAATTTGAACTTGTAAGTCAACCTCTCTTTGTTCTATTTCTCAATCTCCATGGCCGCTTGGAAGACTTCAACCATGTTTCAAACTTGTGAAGAGTCAAATGGGAGGATATTTCTTTGTTCAACCCAACCTTGAAGCGAATAACATTATGTTGCACATGTTTACCCCTATGATCAAGATTCAAGATGAATTGCTGAAATTCGTCATAATAAGCCCTGACACTCTTGCTTCCTTGCCTTAGATTGTAAAGCTTGGCAAGAAGATCATGCCTATATTGTTCTGGGACATACCGCTCTCTCATTACTCTTTTCAAGACTTCCCAAGGGGGTGGTTGGCCACCAATCAAGACATTCCCAAAGCTTTTAGTGTAATCCCACCAAGTATTGGCATAACCCCCGAAATGTGCAATGGAATAACAACTTTTCTTCTCTTCGGTTAAGTTATTCACTTGGAACAACTTTTCACAAGACGATTTCAAAGCTAAGTACACCTTAGGATCACTTTCTCCCTTGAAGATCGGAATTCCAACCTTGATTGAATTAATGCCAATGCCTCGGATTCTTGGTTGATCACCATACCCATGCCTGTATCTTGCCCTCGGAATCTACCATAAGGTCCCTTTTGCTCAAATCTTCCTCTCTCTTCTTCATCGAACCAATAATCACCATAAGGAACTTTATAACCTTCATACTCCCTTCTACCATAATACTCAATGTGAAGGTGTGGGTTTTGGATTTGGGGTATTTGGGGGGGGTGGATTTGGTCTTTGGTTATTTGGAGCTTGGACTTGTGGTATTAGAGGTGGTGGATGGTAAGGTCTTTGGTCCATGGGATTTGGCATTTGGTAGGGGGTGTTTTGTGGAGGTATTTGGTTCGTATTTGGTGATGGTGTTTGGATTCCAAGTCCCTCTTGTTAGACTTGGTTCATTTGGGAATGTAGTGGTCTTTGTAGGGTTCGGTTAGGAGAGGTTTGGGGTAGGTTTAGTGGCTGGTTTTGTGAAGCTCTTGGAGGATTAAGCATTTGGTGGAGAGTTTCGGGGGTAATAGTCATGGAAGAGTTATTGGCTTGGACACTAGAGGATGCATGGTAGGGATTAGGAGTAGAAGGTCGTGAGTTCCTCCTACTTTCAACATAATCAAGCCTTCCACTAAAAGTGGAAATCTCACCCCTCATTGCATCTAATTCACTCCTTATAGCATCATTTCCAATCTTTATTTCTCAACTCAAGGCCTCCATTTGGGCCATCAAAGCTCCCATAACATCATTTCCCAAAGGTTGGGAAGTAGTACCTTCGGCTTCCATGGAAAATGTACCTACGAAGTGTAAAAACAGCAAGCAAAATAACCTACAAAATGAACAAACGAGTTAGTTCAAAAGCCTCACCTCACTCACACTCAACTCACCTAACACTTGGCTTCACAAGTGTTGGAGAACCGGCAATACTTGGCAAGTTACTTGAGAGGTGATAAGCTTTGAATCGGAATGGATCTTCATTTGAAACGACTCAAAATAAGTGATGCATGAACTTGAACCAACAAAAATACTACGACTTGAAAACGAGAAAAGCACACAAAAATCTAAGACACGAAACAACGGACTCTAATCTAATTACCAAACTAGTAGGTAATTACTAGATTACTAATTAGGGAGAGAGTTGACTTATAAGAAAATAGAATAAAAAAAATTAGGAACTAGAAAAAAAATCTAATTTTAGGGTCGAACTTTGGTTGAGCACAAGTGATGACGTGGCACTACGTGGTTAGTGGTCACCCTTCAGAATTTTGATTTTTTTCAAAAGTTATTTTTGGCTAAACACCCTTAGGAAAGAAGAGAATTCAGTTTTGGGAGGGAAATTCTCAAGTTTGAAGCCCTTTCAAGCTTCAAAATGGATGAGAAATTAATTGGTCCCCTCCCTAATAAATGCACTTGTACTTTGTTTGTCCTCTTGTCCCCTCCTCTTTTTGGAAGAATGGAATATTCTTTGAATATTATTTTGGACAAACAACTTTTTCACACTCTTTCTTCCCCTTTTTGGATCAAACAAGAACCTTGAATACTCTTCTTCACTAAGTTATGCAGATCATGGATGAACAAGATGAATATTCAAGTGTTGACCAAGTTTGACCACCTAGAAAATGAGCTCCAAATCTGATTTTTTTGTAGCCCTAGGTTCCTTATGTCAAAACAAATTAAACCAACCAAAAATCAGCCACAAATCAAGCCTAAATCACCAAGACAAAAATGTGTATAGCACAAAAAGCTTCAAAACTCCATAGCCATGGTGGATCTAAGCTCAAACTCAACCAAACTTCAATCTAAAAGTAGATCTAGACTCCCTAGGTGTTAGACAACAAGAATATAACACAAGAAAACTTCAAAACAAATTAAAGATTTGTAGATCTAAGAAACTAAATTCGGATCTAACACAAGACAACACAAGACACCATTTTTTTTGTATTTTCTGATTTTTGACTCTATTTTGATGAGATTTTCTATATAAGAATACTAAAACCAAGATTTAGGGATGTTGGAACATCCCTAAACAAGTATTTGATACCAAATGATAGCCTAAACACTAACAAATCACTAAATTTTGGGTTCAACAAACAATTTCCAGCAAACACAACTAAAGAAAACAACATACAAAGAAAGGGGGAGAAGGTGAAGATTGCATAAGATGAAAAGATAGTAAAGTGACCCTTACTTCCACAAGTGAATAACACTAGAAGGTGTATCAAACCTTTAAATACACATCACCATATAAGTTCAAACCACTCTCTTAGGTGACTCAAAGGAAACACTCTTCCCCAAGCAAACCTTTCTTGCGAATTATCCAAGACAAATGAAAACCCTAACTTTCAAGTGTTCAAGGACCAATTTTCAAATTCTACTCTCTCTCTCTCTATAATGATAAAACTACAATATAGAAGTAGGTTCAATGTCATCAAAAGTCTCATGAAAAGAGAAGTAAAATGCCTATTTATACTATTACATGAATAAATACTCAAATGCCCTTAACGAGGACCTAAAAGAGGCGCCTCTTGAGTGTGGAATTTAAGTGTGAAAAGTCCACCAACCCCCCCCCCCCCAATAGAGTCCCATGAGGTGTATAAGAGTAGTTCTTTCAATGCAGTTCTTCAAAAATCAGCAAGTAACCTCCTTTGGTCGGATACATTACACCTTCACATGCCTTCAATTGTATGAACAATGATTGAAGTTGTTGCAATTCCTTGGCTTGGCTACATGTAAAAGGTATTGAGGACTTAGCACTTGCATCAGGGATGGATTATGACAAGATGAGTATCAGAACATAGGTTTAGAGTCGTTGGGTGTTGACAAAACTGTGTTGAGTAGAGTCCTTCTTATGGGTGTGTAGCGCGCCACACTTATAAGGGGGAGGCTATAAAGAATTTAGGAATGTTTTTATTTCTTGTATTCTATTTCAAGATATAGAGTCTAGGTTCATGGAATTTCTCTAACTCCTGGTTTTATCACATTTCAGATCATGCCTCCTTAAATATCTAATGTTTGTAGAAACTTTGCTAGACTCTCCCTTTTTATGGAGTACAGACCGAGTCTAGGGTCCCTGCTTCTTATTGTTGCGCTCCTCCTAGGGTTCCACAGGTCCCCACTATTCTCTCTTCGGTTGGTGACACTCATACCCAGTCACCTTAAGGAGACATCTCTAATATAGAGTATTGCCGCTCTAGTCATCCGCTTACTCAGTTGGTGATATCTCCGTCTCATTAGTCTGGTCCTGTTGGTGGTGCTGTGAGTTCTTTTGAGGTTACTAGAGTTTGGAAGTTTAAGAGATTGAATACCCCAACCTTCACTGGCTCTAAGGTTTAGGAGGATCCTTAAGGGTTTATTGATGAGATAGAGAAGATATGTTGGGTGATGCATGCTATTGATGTAGAGGGTGTGGAGTTTGATGTATATCAACTAAAATATGTAGCATATCAGTGGTATGAGGAATGGGAACAAACAAGGGGTGATGAGGCCGAGCAGGCTATATAGGGGGATTTCTCTGGTGCCTTCCTTGACTATTTCTTTCCTCAGGAGTTGAGGAAAGCTAAGGAGGAAGAGTTTGTAAATCTAAAGTGGGGTAGGATGAGTGTGAATGAGTATGCTTTGAAATTTCATCAATTGTCTCTCTAAGCACCGGAGTTAGTGTCTAGCATGAGGGGTGGGATGAAGAAGTTTGCTTTGGAGTTGTCTCGTGATTTGGTTTTGGAGTGTGAGGCCGCTATGTTGAATAATGATATAGATATCTCCTGATTTATGGTATATATGTAGCAGGTGAAGGATGAAAAGAATAAATAGGTAGAGATAGGAGAGAGACAAAGTGAGAAGTTCATATATTTACACAAAGTAAAAATGTGTAACTTGACTAAAACTCATATTTCAAATCTATTGGAACTATCACATCATTGATCCAATATTACCTTGACCGAATGTTCACCAACATCAAATCAAAGCTTTTTAAATCTCAAAAATACAAATAATGATCCTAATTACTCCTATATGCCTTGGGGCATGAACCAACTGTCTAACTAACTCAAAAATTACCTTTTGAATCTAACAAAACTATCAAAATTCCATTTAGAGCTCGTTTACTTAAAATGTTATCTTTTGTCAAACTTTCCAACTCTCAAACCTTTGATCAACTAAGGAATTAAAGCTAAAAAAAGGGGTAAATAGGGAAAACATGCAAAAATCATTACATGACCATCAGGTTTATTACATTATCCACCACTAACACATGTTTGTCTTTGAACATAAAGAGAAAAATTGTACCTAAACCATTTAAAAGTTAGAGATATCTACACTGCATGTCCAGCTCGGTATCCTAAGTGGATTCTTACACCATATAATGTTTATACTACACTTTCACTAAAACTATATCCTTGGACCATAACTTCCAAATCAGCCTATCCAAAATGGTCATGGGCTCCGCCTCAAAAGCTAGATTCTGGTCCAACTACATGGAGTACCATTGGAGCACATAAGAATAATTGGAATGATACCTTTTAAATATAGAAACATAGAATACAGGATGCATAACAAAAAGACCTAAAGGTAAGGCCAACTTATAAGGTACCTCCCCAATGCGTCAAAGAATCTTAAACAAACCAATAAATCTCAAGACACTTTTCATAGGCGATACCCTTAGCAAAATACTTTTTGTAACCATGAACTTTAAATCATGAACCTTCCAGTCCACATTTTTCTTTTGCATATTCTAAGTTATAAGAAGTCTTTCTTAAATTACCTACACATTGTCCAATGAATCCCTGAAAAAATTTGTATCCTGTGACTTACTTCAAAGAAATCAAACTACCCAATAAAAGACCTACATTTCCTACCATACAATAATCAAATAGTGTCGTCTTAATACTAGAATCAAAATTGTTGCTATAACAAAACTTTTCCATGGATAAGAACTAGTCCCAATGACCTTCTAAATTAATTACACATGCTTGGTGCATATCATCAAGAACATGGATAGTCAGCTAAGACTGGCCATCTTTCTGACTATGAAAGGTTGTGCTGAGCTTTACTTAAGTACCCAACTCATAATATATAGACTCTAGAAATACGATATGTACACAACCTTAATTTTAAATAATGGAATAAAGGAACACATACAAAGGAACAATCTTCCAAATATAAATATTACCCAGCCTCTTGAAAGTGTAAGTCAACTCAACTGGTACAAAGTAAGCTGATTAGGTCAATTTATCACGATGCCTTAAATAAAATTGAACTATTTAGAAGTCTAAGGAAAACAAAGTGACAACGCCCAAGCGCACACGTAAGTGTATGTGGTCTTATCAAGTAATAAAGTGGCTTTAAGAAAGGCCTAGTCGATCTCCCAGGGACTTGCATTTGCCAACTATCCAATTCTAGTTTAATCAATTGAGGAGAGTAGCAAATAGAGTTTGAGAATTGTAAATTAAAATTAAACAAAAATAATGCGGAAAGTAATGGCTTTGGACAATCAATGGATAGAAACCTAGGGTTAAGGCTTACAAAAAATCATACTATGTTATTGAACTTCATTCGTTAAATTACTTATCTTGGTTGTTGATTTGTAGGGTTAATTGCATGATTATGGTTTCCCAACCTCTAATCCTTTACCTAAGTTGAACCTTACAACTACATCGTTGAGCGGGGATGTAATAGTTCACTTAAGTTCTTTACAAATATCATCCTACGTGTGAATTAAGTAAGGCATCTAAGTACATCCCTATCCTAGATACTAATTTGAATTTCTTATTTCATACAAAAACACAAACCATACTCTGCTTACACCCATGTTCTATCTCTCTATTTCGTTTCCCGATATCATAAGGTCGATAATTGATGTATTCTAAGGGTAGCTAATCCTTAAAATAGTTAAAACAAGAATAATCAAACAACAAATAATGATAAGCAAACTTAAACGAACTTAATTTAAAACAAAAGTAATCATGATCTTGGCCTTAACCTAGGAAAGGATTTTTAGCCTTTAATGGAAATATTCATCATCCAATCCCTTAGATTGATGATACAAACCATGAAAGAAACTAAAATTAAAGAATGATAAAAACCCTAAAAAGTAGTTATGTAGTCTCAAATATCTTCCAAAGATGTCCAAAAAATCAGTAAAAAAACGTGAATAATGTCCTATTTATAGTTGAAGTATTAACCCATGCCTTGTTGAACAAAGAAACAATTTCTGGTTGTCTACGAACCCATTGACGCGCCACATTGATTATCGCTTTGGGGGCATCGCATCACGTCCAAATCGTGTTGGTCCACTGTTTTTCGTGCCATCTGAATCAATTGACGCATCGCACGGGCCCATAATCCATCCCACACGGCCACACTCTCCCAATAATTTTCAAGTGTCCAAATTGGCGTCAAGCTGTGTTTTGTGCTTCCGTGATCCATTCCAAACCTTTTTGAGTTTTTTCCACTTGATTTGAAGCTTGTAAATCCTTCATATATCATCATAGTCCATTAACCAAGCATCCTATAGCATTAAAGACAACAATTTAGAGCTCAAAACAACACAACATCCTCAATGACAAACTAGAAACACGAGCTATGCATAGGCTAAATTCACATTGAGCTTTAACTTATTGTTTTGACTCTTTTTTTTATCCAATTGACCCTTGAACATTATAAATAAGTTGTTTCACATATAAATACATAATAAAAACCTTAGTAACACATTAAAACACATTAGAAGTCAACACAATAGACTAGAAAAACACCTAGCTTAAGCTAGTTACACTAGTTTTCTCGGTTGAACTCTAAATGTTCATATTGAATCAAAACTCATGTGAAATGACCATTAAAAATTGTAAGAACATACTTGAACACCTAAATGCTCATTCATATAGTTTTCAACACATTAATCACACGAATCATCCTCAAAACAAGGCTAAATAGGCTAGAATAGTAGCGTTAGAATGCATATATACACCCAACATCACCACCCCACACTTAAAGTCTTGTTCGTCCTTAAATAACTCTTCATTATAAAAATCATGAGATGAAGAGAATCCATACTTCTACTAAATTCAAGAAATTCAAGCTAGCACTACAATGACTACAAGGAATGCAAGTTTCTACACAAAGCATGTTATTTACACAATTGAAAGCTCATGAACATCACTCCAAAACATCCTAGCCTCAAGAATTGACTCACCTAAGTGGCAAACTCATGATTATCATCCAATCACGGACATCATACAAATCACTCACATTTATCAAACATGTGCCCCTCACAACAAGAGAGTCACCCATAATCACTCATAATTAAGTTCATAATATGATGGGTACAAGAATTAAATTACGCTCACTGTCACAAAGAATTCAAAAGTTACACACAATGAACCATAGGCTTGCCCTTAGTGTAATGCTCCACTAATATCGAAATGTATAGATTAGGATCAATTAGGGATTTTTCGGGTTGTAATGTAGGCTAAGGGGTGGGTAGGAACTATTTTGGCCAAGAATAGTGACGAACCTCTCTAAGAGCTTTAATACACCACATGATACATTTAAAACAAATCTCCAACAATCAATTTCAACTTTTCATCCACCCACATCTTTAATTTTTGCCCCATCTCTTTTAAGTATTTTCACAAACACTTGGTGGATGCATAGTTTATTCATTCAAGATTCAATTTTTCTCTTTTTCCACAATCATGGGAATATTTCTAACATCATTTATATCACACCCATCCACCACAAATCAAATATAAACACCAATAACTATTACCTTAGGGAATTAATTTCACCTTTTTCTTCTTCAATTTCTCAAACTCCTTAATTAATTTTTTATTAAAGCACTTATGAGCTTTTTGGATAAAATTATGGTCTATCAAAGAAAGGATTAGGCTACTTAAGAGGTTGCCAAAGAAAAATCTAAAGTCCTAATGGGGGTTAACTAGGATTAAGCACAACGATAGGACAAATAGGATGTATGAAACAAAGCTATCAAAGAAACGAATATATCATCTCCTAAACCCACTCTTTATTTCAGTTCACACACACACCGGGAAAGTTCAAGACATCACATGCAACAAGGAATATACAAAAACCTCACACACACATGGCACATGCTCAACTCAAATAGGATCATCATAGACTCCCAACAAAACATTAGTACAAATTCAAAATTAAGCCACAAGGTATAAAATTCAAAAACTTGAGCCTAGGCGTCTCAAAAGTGGTAATTCATTCAATCAACATGCTTTTACAAACAAACCCACTTGCATCATGTAATAAAAAATAGCACCAATAAGAATATCTTATAAATTTTTTAAATTGAGTCAAAATTTAGAAATTTTCCTACCCCACACTTAAAAATATGCTTTGTCCCAAAAGTGAATTTAAAGGTAAGAGACAGAAATACTCCCTAAGGCCTCTATGCCTAGCTAGTAGCATCTTTTTGAATCAAACAGATTCGTGGGACCCCACACTTCATCTTTTCCATGCTCCTTAGCTCGAATTTAGGAAACTCAAACTTCCCATTAACCTGTGACTCAACCAAAAATAAAAACCACGTGAAATAAAAATTAAAAACTGAAAAGAAAACATACCTTATCTTAGGTTGCCTCCCAAGAAATGCCTAATTTAGGGTCACGGCAAACCCAATCAATTTTTTCCTCCACCTTGAGGATATAAATTTTAACCCCAACATCACATCCATCTTTTTGCGTCGCTCATAAGGTGGTGGCACAAAAATTAAAGAACCAAGTAATGGAATATGCAAGATAAACCACTCGGCCTTAAAGTGAGGTGTGTTTTTATATTGCTTATCCGGTGTAGAATCAAGAATATAGGATTCTTGTTCCTCATCTGCACACTCTTCCACTATTTTAAATGATTTCACAGACAAGACATCATCTAAACATAATGTGGAAAAGTGCTTTGAGTGAGGCCCAACCAATCCCACTTCTAGATTTAGACTATCAACAACACACTCACTCTCATTCACCTTCTTAATATTAGCCCCAAAAGAAAGATGACAACTGAATGGTTGCGATTCATATGGTGGTGGTGGAATCTCCTTAACAACTTCAACAATTTCAATTTTCAAGTACTCAGATTTTCTCAAATTGTCAGCAACTTTGTCTTCAATAGGTTGGGAAGTCAACTTTACATCTACCTCCTTAGTAGTCTTTGAAGGTTCTTCGTTGAGCTCCATACCATTCCTAAAAGTGATTTCAATTATTTGTTCACTGTTACTTGACAAATCACCTTGATGTCTGCTATTATATACCTGTTGTACTTTCCCTACCTGCATCACCAAGTTCCTCATGAAAACTTTTTGACGCTTTAAAATGGCCGCATTACTCTTTATATCTGCTGACAACTGTGCTTGATTAGCTAGAAGTTGTCTCAGCATTTCTTCCATATTCCTCATTTGAATCGGGGCCTAGTAATTTTGAACCTGTAGCTGTTAAAACTGCCGCTGCTGATTGTAGGCGTTCACATAGTATTGCCTTTGATCATATCCCACAAACATTACTAAATCAGGGTTCATAGCACACATATCTTTAGAATGAACCTATTGCCACAAACTATACACCATATAGAATCGTCATCACTCCAAAACCATCTATCTAGGCTGCCATGTTAAGAAGTGTGATAAAAAGAGAAATAAAAGAAAATAAAAAGAAACTAAAAAACAAAAACTATTTACAACTCAATACAGAAGAACTAAAAATAAGATAGTTGCCTAGTTACAAGTCCTCAACAATGGCGCCAAAAACTTGACAGCGCCAAGCGCACGTGCAAGTGTACGTGGTCTTATCAATTAGTAAAGTGGCTTCAAAAAAGCCCAAGTATCAATATCTCAGGGACTTGCGTTCGCTGACTATCCAATTCTAGTTTAACAAATTGAGGAGAATAGAAAATAGATCTTGAGGAATGTAAATTAAAACTAAACAAAACTAATGTGGAAAGTAATAACTTTGGACAATCGATGGATAAAAACCTAGGGTTAAGGTTTACGAACAATCATACTACATTATTGAACTTCATTTGTTAAATTACTTATCTTGGTCATTGATTCATAGAGTTAATTGCATGATTATGGTTTCCCAACCTCTAATCCTTTACCTAAGTTGAATCTTACAACTACATCATTGAGCGGGAATGTAATAGTTCACTTAAGTTCTTTACAAATATCATCCTACGTGTAAATCAAGTAAGGTATCTAAGTACATCTCTGTCCTAGATACTAATTTGAATTCCTTATTTCATAAAGAAACATAGAGCATACTCTGCTTATACCCATATTCTATCTCCCTATTCCCTCTCCCGAGATCACAAGCTTGACAGTTGATGTATTCTAAAGGTAGCTAATCCTTAAAATAGTTAAAACAAGAATAAAAAAACAACCAATAATGATAAGCAAACTTAAACAAACATAATTCAAAAATAAAGTAATCATGATCTTAGCCTTTACCCTGAAAAGTAGTTTTAGCCTTTAATGGAATATTCATCATCCAATCCCTTGGATTGATGATACAAACCATAAAACAAACTAAAATTAAAGAATGATAAAAACCCTAAAAAGAAGTTGTGTAGCCTCTAATATCTTACAAAGATTTCCAAAAAGTCATTAAAAAATGTGAATAATTTTCTTTTTATAGTGGAAGAAATAGCCCATGCCTTGTTGAACAAGAAAACAGTTTCTGGTCGTCTGCGAACCCATTGATGCGCCGCGTTGATTATCGTGTTAGGGGGCATTGTGTCGGATTTAAATCATGTTGGTTTACTATTTTTGGTGCCTTCCAAATCCATTTATGCATTGCACGCGCCAATACGCCTTCGCACATTTCCACACAGTCCCATTACTTTTCAGGTGTCCAAATTGGCATCAAGCTATGTTTTGTGCTTCCGCGATCCATTCCAAGCGTTTTTGAGTTTTTTCCATTTGATTTGAAGCTTGTAAATCCTTCATATATCATCATAATCAATTAAAAAAGCATCCAATATCATTAAACACAACAATTTAGAGCTCAAAACAATATAACATCCTCTACAATGAACTAGAAACACAAGCTAAGCATAGGCTAAATTCACATTGAGCTTTAACTTATTGTTTCGACTGTTTTCTTGATCCAATTGACCCTTGAACATTATAAATAAGTTTTTTAACACATAAATACATAATAACAACCTCAATAACTCATTAAAACACCTTAGAACCCAACATAATAGACTAGAAAAACATCTAGCTCAAGCTAGTTACATTAGTTTTCTCGGTTGAACTCTAAATGCTCATATCGAATCAAAACTCATGTGAAACCACCATTAAACATTGTAAGAACATACTTGAACACCCTAATTCTCAGTTATATCATTCTCAACAAGGATAAATAGGATAGAATAGTAGCGCTAGAATGCATAAATACACCTAACATCAAGGATAAATAGGATAGAATAGTAGCTCTAGAATGCATAAATACACCCAACATCACATAGTATGAAGTCCATGATGACGTGCTCCTACTTCCACTTAGGTATAAGAATCCATGATACATAACACCCAATATCTTGTGGTTACTTCACCCAGTAACATTTAAATAATACTTGGAAACAAACTCTATAATATCCCTCATAATCCTATACCACCAATAATGTTGTTTTAAGTCATGATACATCTTTACGGCTCCTAGTGAATAAAATACCACAAACTATGAGCTTCCTTTATGATTAATCTAGTCACATCATCAAATCTAAGGACAAAAATCTGACCCTTGATGCTTAAAAAATCTTCCTAGTCCATAATTTGTTCCTTAGCTTCATCTTTCAATACTTTGTATTGAATCACATAATTTTGCATCTTTAAACTATCTAGCCTTAATATTCTCCACCAAAATAAGTAAATAAGTATGCTTCAACGCATGCAAAAATTCTATTGGGGGAAAAAATATCATGTATCATGGAGTTATTTTCAAAAATCTATACATACATATAATAAAGTCACCCCTCTTCTAATATCAAAGCAAGGTATACGCTACTAACCATATTCTTACCCAAAGCATCCGCAACCACATTGGCCTTACCAAAATTATAAAAGATAGTTATGTCATAATCCTTAAGCAACTCCAACATTTTTATCATCTCAATTCTAGGTGCTTTTGAATAGGTTATGATGATTGGTAAGAACCTCATAATGAACCCTTACAAATAATGCCTCCAAATCTTTAAAGCAAATACTACCATTGTCTACTTTAAATTATTAGAAGGATAGTCTTCTTATAAATCTTCAACTATCTTGAGCATAGGCAATTTTTTTTTTTGCATCAAAATGCCCCTAGGGCCAAGCCATGAAACATCACTATATATCAAAATGTCTAAGACTAAAACTCAATATAGGAGCCAAAGTCAATAAAGTATTAAACTTTTGAAAGTTTTCCTCACACTCATCCGACAACTAAAACACCACATTCTTTTTAGTCAGCCTGGTCAAAGGAGATGTAATTAAAGAGAATCCCTTAATGAACCATCTGTAATAACCAACCAATCTTAAGAAACAGAATATCAATAGGGAAAATAGGCATACCCAGTATCAAACCATCTCAATCTTTATCGAATCTACCATTACACCATCCTTAGACATCAAATGTCCTAAGAATCCAATAGAACTAATTCAAAACTTACAATTTAATAAGTACATAACCACTCATCCCTCAACTTGTAGTTAATATTCAAATTCTATTTATGCTCCTCCTCACTATACACGTACATCGAGAATTCATCAATAAGCACAACATGAATAAATCTAAATAAGACCAAAACACCAAATACATCAATATTATAAATATTATTGGGGCATTGTCAATACAATGGACATAACGAGTCATATAATGATCCCTTACATTATTATAGTATAGTACAGGGTGCCAAAATTTGGGTTAAGATTCACTATGGATAAAGTGTTAGAAATTTTAGGCTAGGCTAGTCTTTAGATGAATTCTAAGTATAGTAAGGTCTAAATAAATCTAGTAATAGATAGGTTGGAATTTTTATAATTTGAGACCATATTTGGATAGAAAGGAGGTTGATGGCATCAAAATAACACCTCCTCCCAGATAATGATATAGTTGCAGTTAAAATATGGTAACCCAATGAGGTTGGGGTCGAATCCCAAGGGAACATATGGAATTATAGATTTCAATAGTTGTAGTCCACTAGGAGAACAAAAAAAGTAATGGGATTTTTTTTGTGTATTTATCTCGAGCAAGTAACTATATTAACTTCAGTTTTAATCAGTGTAGGTGAAGACCAGGATTGTGTTCCCCTTGGCTTCTAAACTCCGTAGGCTAATCGTGCTTTGTTAAACCAACCCAATACTGTGAATGAGAATTTGATAAGTTATGTACCTTCTGCAGTCTTTTGGACGGGCAGAAGGATTTCACCCTTTACTTTTTGAGTCTCAGGGTGTCGCCTTACTAACTCTTATTTTGATCCTAGTTAATTATAACCTTTTAAGTATCTAGTTATTAGATAAAATCTAATGATTTTACTAAGATAGAACCTAAAAGCATGGATCGACAGTTAAACTTCAAATTACTGTTGTCTTCATCTCTTCTTTGTCACTACTTATCTTTTGGAGTAAGCAGCAAAATCTAGGTGGGATCCTAACGTGTACATCCATTAAGAAAACTATTATAACAAAGATAAAGCAATGCATACATGTGTATTATTTGAGAACAACGAAAGCACTTTCCTTACTTTGTCAATCTACATAGGTTTCCACAACCCTAGCTATAGGTTTTAGCCACTCATGCTTGTAAGGAAATCAATAACATTTATAATTGAAAGCATAGATGAAATCACAATGATAAGAAGTGTAAAAACCTAATACCATAACTAAATTATGAACCAAAGTCAATACAAGAGAATCCCAAGATCAAAATCAGATCTTGGAATCAAAATATGTTTGTGAGTATCAAAAGTGCATGACTCCTACTAAAAAACACATAACAGGTATTTATAGTACATAAGGAAACCTTAAAACTAAAGCCCTAATGAAATAAGAGAAAACAAGGTCGGTGGACACATGTGGTCTGTACCTGAGCTCTGACCCTGGGTGCAGGTACATGGTGTGGGTATCGAATGACAAAAATCTAGCAAGTCAGCTCTCAGGATTTTGAACTTTTGGCACTTACTTTGCCTACTTGCGGTTCGTAGGTGCTACATGCCATCTTTTTAGTTCTTCTTAGATTAGCTAACATTCTTTGATCACGATCAAGTCGAAAAGTGTCCTAAACATCCATAATTTCTCCAAAAATATCCAAACAACTCTTTTCACCCTTTTCATGAACTTATCATCCAAATATGATTTCATTCAAAACATTCCCAAAACGCATTATATCAAATAAAATAACCTTAAAATCTTACATATTTTCCTCATTTTAAGCGTCAAAAGTACTATATTTCTATAGCACATAAACACCCTCAACTTAGAGCTTTTACATGTCCTCAGGCAACAAAATATAACAAAAACAAAAATGATGTTTAACTAGGAGACTCTAAGCTATTCAAGGTAGTCAGTCAACACTAAAAGCTCAGAACACAATACCCTCTCCAATATTATTTTTAAAAACCAATAGTGTATGAATATGAAGCACAACAATATGGCTCAATGGGCTCAAGGTATGGCTATTTGATTAGCAATAGACAACCACTCATATATACAAGTTACACTACCCGAAACAAACAAATAGCTAGCAATATAACTCAAGTAACCTTACAATAAGGATGTCCTACTCACTCATATGAAATAAGACATGTCAATGTAGGGATGGTCAAGAGACACTCACATTCAGAAGAGAAGTTCCAATCAATGCATGTCAAACACCATAGGCTTGCCCTTATTTTCTTACCTTAGCATTCAGATAGTCAAGTTAGGATCACTATATAACTTTTCTCGGCTTGTAATGTAAGCTTGAGGCCTGGTATGGGCATATGGACATATCAAGTGACTAAGCCTCCTTGTCACTACACTAACTTTGGGGTCTCACTTACTAGCTAATTTTCTCTTTTTTGTTTTGCCATTATTTCTCTCTTTTTATTCTTTTATGCACATTCAGGCTGGGTGTGGTCTTTTATACTTTCTTTTTTTCTTTTTTCATATTTTTTTCTTTTTTTTTCTACCACATTCAGTCCTACTAACTTTTTCTCTTATTTTACCATTTTTATATCGATTTTACAGTACACACCCCTATGATAGCCACCCTTAACTTAGGTATTTTTCTTGAACTTGAGGTGGATAATGTCCAAGGAGGACCAGGGCCAAAACAAGTTCATTATACCACAAATGGTAAGGTGAATGGTGAAACAAAAAAATAGGCTTATAAAGCTCAAAATAGGGATTAAGGGATATTATTTACACATGGAAGGTCATTTAGGCTAAAAGTGGACTAAAATAAAAAACGGCCTATGATTCTTTCATAACTTACTATCCTTCAAACCTAGGCAAGACTAACCAGACAAGAACAAAGAAACTAGGTAATATCTCGCACACACATAGCACAGAGCCAATATTAACAAATTCTACCTATCCAGTTCATGCAATTGTTAGCAAGTGATTATCATGTTCCTTATTCTAACTTTATAAAGTGGTCCATAATGTTCACACATATATACACTCACACGGTTCTAAAATACAAATTCGTTTTTTGGAGGGGTATCAAAAATCAGTCAAAACATGACTACTATCCATAATACTTAAAATCTCTAAATTACACAAAAACAAAAACAAAACAAAATAAAACACAATACGATACAAAATTATCCTAGACATGCCATGTAATGCCCCAAAATTTTATCCCAAGATGCCACATAGTGCTTAGGGCTACATGTAGCCCTAAGCTAACCTTCGGAGCCAGACACTACCTCAAGGAATTCAATTCAACAATAGTCATGTACAACAAAGAGATATACCACATCGGGTTCAAGAGAAATATTGGAGAATATTGGACTGTACAAGCAAAATATATTGAATGTCTATACATACCAACCATCTAGTCTGACAAAGCCTCTATACATCAAAATCAAGAAATCATTGGGACAAACTCCCAATTGACTCAAACAGTACTGAAAGACATAACAACAGAATGATATCACCAAAAATATAGACATGGTCCTTGAACCATGAGGACTCACTACTGAGGGAATGTAGTTGAGGAACTCGAATATCGCTAACGCGGCTGCGGCTGAGTACCTAAACCTGTATTATGAGAAAATGTAGCCCATAGGAAAATATGTGGGTCAAAACTTTGGAATGTACTGAGAATGTAGGGGTGCATGTAACAATGCAAATATCATCATCAATTTCATAAAAATATGCATATGTACAAAGACGACTCACTTGTCTTGAGTTAGATTGATACATACTTTTAATGATCTCATAGTAAATAAATCATATGATAAAAACTCATAAATCTTCATAAATAACTCAACTCTTCAACACAAGACTCGGAGTGACTCGGTAATTTAAGAAACTCAATTCTTATAGATATGAGAGGTTCTTATAACCAACATAAACCATGTGAGCTACATGGAGTCCAACATTTTGCCCTCCTAAGGATAGAACCCCACATTGGTGGGATCATCAAACTTTTTCCAGGAAGTACAATCTAAATTTAGTGATCACAATCTCATACTCGATCTCTGGCCCACAATTATCAATATCAATCCTACAGTGGCACATAGTTTCAAGGAAATATCATATTTCCTGCTCGGTGTTAAATACTACTCCCAGACACAAGCTTAGAATAAATTAGATAATCCACCACAACATCACAAGGGTCTATCATGAATACCAAATCAAATCTGTTTCTCATTTATCAAATCATAATCAACTTGTAGATTCCTAACTGGACTCAAATCAAATCAATTCTTTCTCAATATCAAAATGTATTAATTCATTAAATCATGGCAACATCAATAACTTTGAAGAAATATCAAGACTCATTATAACAACTCAATCTCATGAATCAATACATTCAATAATCCAATTTGTCATAAGGAAGTTTAAAGATTGACACATATCTTGAAAGCACTTGAAATAACAACTCATGGTAGAAATATGAAATTCACAATATTAAATATCAAGTCATAACTTGGGAATAGAAAAATAATCATGTATAACAAAGCTTGAACAATTTATATTCTCATAATCTCATGATGAAGTAATTTGGGTATAAACCCACTTGCAAAATCATATAAATACATGTAGAAATCAAAGCTTTGGGCACAAGAACGAAAGAATTTCTCTTGTTCAAAACCCCACATACCTTAATCTTTGAAATTGGATGAATTCTAGTGCTTGAGACTTTATCCGCACTTGTAATAAATGATTCTCGAAGCCCACACTATGAGGAACTTGATTCTTGAAGAAATCTTGAAGATTTATGGATAATTTTTGGAAGATTAAATTCCTTAAATAAAAATCCTAGATATATTTCTTAAGAGAATTGGAAGAGAGAATGAAGAAATTAGGGTTTAGATAGGGATTCTCATATTTATATAGGCCTCCAAGATAGATTATGACATTCATGATAAGCCGTCAAACTTGTGACAAGTCATCACAAAATATCATCACAAAATATTAAATTTTGTGATTTTTGGCTTAAGGTTGACGACATTGGTGATAAGTCATCACACTTGTGATTAATTGTCTCAAATATCATCACTGGGGGTGGAAATCCGCCTAAGGCTGACGACATTGGTGATAAGTCATCACACTTGTGATGACTTATCAGAAATGTTCTCACTGGGGGTGGAAATCTGCCTAAGGATAACGACATTGGTGATAAGTCGTCACACTTGTGATAACTTGTCACAAATGTCGTCACTGGGTTTTCCATCCTGATATGCTGGAGTAAAACGGGCATAACTCTTGTCTCCGATATCAGATTTGGGTGAAATTGGTATTGTTGGAAATATAATTCAATTGTCTATCTGTTGGTAGGTCATGAGCTTAATAATTTGTAGTATAATGAGAGATATGCTCATTTGAAGTTGAATATGGGAATATCCTTCCCAAGAATTCAATCGGTAAGGAATGTTTTGATTCACCTAATTGCTAGGAAATCTTTGAGGCCTTAATATATTTGAGGCCTTAATACACATCACCCTTGATCAGAAAACAACCAAAGCACTATAATTTACTTCTCATAAGCTTGAGTCATAGTTGAACTATTGGTTATTGTCTCGGGTTATTACATGCCAGTTCTACAATTATATCACAGCCGACAGGAAAAGAAGCATGACAATAAAAACTCAAAGCCACATGGTATGCATACCCTTAATGAAAAGTTGTGCACTATCCTTAATGCACTCAAAAAAAGTAAAATAGAGGGTAGTTAGAACGTACCTGGGACACACTAGGAGCCTAAATAATGAGCACCCTAGATGGGGGAATATCAGTTGGCAGAGGCGGTGGTGGTGGCGTTACACTACTGGATAAGGCACCCGCTTCTATAGATACACGCCTTTGCTTATCGATGATGCAGACTATATCAAATCATGCATGGCCTTTTTAATGGCCTGGTTATATAGTAAATTAGGGTCTTGCAAATCATCTATGTGACCTTATTTGGCCCTAATAGTTGGGACCTCCTCATCACCCTATGAGAAGAAATAAACTATCTCTGTGCATATGAAGGTGATATCTAGACCACCTGGGGTATAAATGGAGAAGTGACTACAACACAACTCTTTGTGAGAGAGTGTACCTCTGCTTATAATATATCAAACTCCTCCCTCATCTGGGCTAGATATGAAATATCTCTCTTTGTGAATAGGGATGTAACCCATCTCTCAAACTTATTAAGCCATGTCTAGAAGTTAACACATAGCTCAGATAGTGCAACACTTAGTACGACCTCGCACTAGGCTTTGCCTACTCAAGTCTAGTACTAACCCTTGATCTTATTTACTTATAGAGGGTAGTCATCTCAATCTCAAAAAACCTTACCGTAGCATTGGTGGACCTCTGGATATCCACTAAGCTTTGCAAAAATATGCTAGATATAGTGATCTTATCTGAGGCAAAAGTTGTAGTGGATGAGTGAGTAGGCTCTGAAGGTACACTCGCCAGCTTTGATATCGAAGCTGGGGTACAAGAAGAAGTAGATGGTGTCCCCTCACCATGTGTACTAGAGTTTGGAGCTTCTCTTTTCTCCCTTATATCCATATCAATACTAATACTCATATTACCTCGATATGCCTTAGCAAGCTCTGTGGAAACTGCGAGCCCTCAGTATAGGCTTGTGGTATTGCTTTCTCCTATATCAATCTCCTATAAGAGTCTGGACGTGCCAGATCCCTCATAGTCCTAGTCTGTGCATTCATCATCATAAGTACCCTCTCATCTACACCTGGTATCTCAGGCATACCAGCCTCATTGCATAGACTTTGAATCACGCAAGGGAATGGCAAATTAGTCAACTCCCTAAATGCTCTATCATGTAACTTATACCTAAGGATGGCAGCAGAATCAATAGCATATCCGGCCATCATACAAGCAACTAGTACAAATCCCTCCTACATTAATGTATTATCCAAAGTAGTGGATATCAATTAATATCTAATCAACAACCACCAAAACTTGGCCTAAAATGTCAATAGGCCCTTTTCTATCATAGCTTACCCCTAATCCATGGGGTTGCAACACCCAAAGGTGAAATATAATAAGCTATCTACCTAACCATCTTAATCCTCGATGGAAATGGAATTTTGTGAATTCTCCCCCAAACTGGAAGATTATTTTGAGATCTTCAAACATATTTGAGGGTTCAATGTGACTTTACCACCGTGGAGCACCTTTTTACAAAAAAATAAGGGGGAAACTCAGTAAGATATCAGAAAAGCAAAATATACGAGATCACAAATGCAGGTTGCTCACAGATAGGATAAATATAAATTGAGACAAAAGCTTTATAAAGCCCTTTGTAAAGATCCCCATCTTCCTCTTCTCGATGCTCATCCTCTCATATGATATGTTGATCATATGTGACACTTAGTCTGTGGTTGCACTCAACTGTAGATGCAAAAGTAATGTAATCTAGCCAAAGATAAATTCTGCAGATAGTCTCTGTCTATATGCCAGCTCTGACCTCTCTAACCAGCATGTGCTCAAGTGGTGACTACCTAGCAAATCTTACCATGCCTAGAAATCTGTACATAGGGAGGGCTACAGTAGCTCTGTAGGATACATAAAATTACCATACCATAAATGGGATATAGGAACCAAGTGTCCTAGATCATCCACTCTAGCTGATATCTATCAAATGTTGCCCGTAACTATGGTACTAGATCTATCCCTGATAGGTCAATTGGGTGCTCCTCATAAATACACCTCGTAGGCCTGCCTGCTCCCTAGATATGACTATTAATAGATAATATCTCCTGTATACCTTCCACACACCGCCTCAAATGTTCCTTCTCGGGAGGTGCAACCTAAGTTTTCCATCTATTTATGGACCTGCAACCTAAGTTTGAGGTCCCAAAAGTAAAATTAGATGCTAAAGTCCACAACTTTACTTATTTTTTTATCCTCAAAATTTCAACTTTTCAACTTATTACTCAACTTATCGTGTGGGACTTATGACCATGATGGGTTGATCACATAGTACCCTTACCTAGAAATTGATAAATGTAGCAATTCTTTACCATATTCCTGGTATTTTCAAGAGCTAAAAGCCTACAAAAAGATAAACAATAAGAACGTGAATACTAATAATATTGGGTTGCCTCCCACTAAGTACTTGATTTAATATCGCGACACGACATGGCTATGTTGGTTACATAGATTCCCCAACAATCCCATGGGTTGCCTCCTATGCCGCGCTTGATTTAATGCTACGGCATGACATGGGTATCTTGACTACTCAGAATTCATCAACATACCCATCAGAATATCCTTCAGGGTCATTACTGAAATTACCCTCATATTGATTGGTTGCTTTATTGACTTTCGAATGTTGAATACAGCTTCCTCACTATTGACTCTAAATTTCAGCTCACCTTTCTCCATGTTAACCATAGTTGTGCCTATGGCCATAAATGATCTTCCTAGTATAATGGGTATCTCAATGTTAACCTCACAGTATAGGATGATAAAGTCAGAGGAAAAATAATGTTATCCACCGTCATGATCACATCAAAAGAGATTCTTACAGGCTTCTTTACTTTGTAGTCAACCATTAACAACAACATTGAAGTCAATTTTGGAGGAGTTTCTTGAATACGGCTAGTGACATCAAATTAATGTTGTCTCCTAAATCACACAAGGCTCTATTAAATCGGGATGACCTAATATTGTATGGTGCAGTAAATGCACCAAGATCACCCTTTTTGGTTCCAAAGACCTAGTCGTGACTGCACTACAGTGGTGCATACCATGAATATCCTCAAATGTCACTTTTTATTTCTTATAACCAGTTGTTTCACAAACTTGGAGTATCAAGGAATCTGCTCTAATGCAAGAGGTATGTTCAAGTTCAATTCTTTCAGCATTTTAATGAATAGCTTAAACTTACCTTCCTCTTTTTTTACTTCAATCTCTACGAAAAAGGTGGGGGTGGTATCAAAATTAGTCTAATTTCTGGCTCAATGACCGGACCCATACCTTTGTCTTCAATAGTTTTACCTTTATCATCTATTACCTTCTCAGACATAATAGTAGATGACTCATCATCATCAGCTTCTACAGCAAGTTGTGTGGGATCCATAGTAGTGATACCATCCTTGTGGTAATAGAAAGTACGTGACCACTATTTTTTGTATTTTTCATTATTTTGTACAAAAGGGTACCTGGCTGCCTCTAGTTTAGAGTTGCTAACATCTGCCCAAACTGGTGCTCCAACTGCTTGATAGCATTGTCATGTGACTCAACCTTTTGGGTAAATCCTGACATATCGACCTTAATCTCTGCAAGTCTAATCTCTTAATTTTTATGACCCTTTACTAGCTTAGCCAGTACCTCTTCCATTTTGTATTTTATATTTTGTCTGCCCAGTGGAATGTACCTATCTACCTTCTCTCTATAGTAATACTTCTCCTTCCAATCACCATCTTGCTCTCTGCTATGGTCTTTGTATTTGTCATAGTAGTTCCGATCTTGGTTCCTTGCCCTTGGGCTCAAAAACTTGCCAACTAATGATCCAGATAAGTTGCTTCCTCCTCCAATTTTGACTTGTAAACTTTGGAAGCTGACTCTTGTGCAGCTACTACATTTACTTTCTCAGAAGTCACTGATGTAAGTTGCTTTGTTAGTACCCCAAGATTAATTCTTAGCAACACAATCTCTTGTGTTACTATGTCATCAGCTACTTTCTGGTCATAGGAGGCACCAATAGCATATATTCCAGATCCCCTCTCAGCCTCTTGAGTTTTTCACCTACGGTTAGTAAGTGATATCTGACCTAACATCTCCAATGCTTCCACCCAGCATAGTATCATAAAAGATTCTCTAGATAAGGTATATGTTAAGGCTATGGAGCTGATTGTCAAGGCTCAATAGAATATCTCTAATAAGATCATCAATAGATGATTGGGCACCTGCCTCTTACATAGATTCTGATTGTAGCTGCCTGAAATTATAAATCTCATCTTTAAGCTGTAACATCCTAGATAAAAGAAAGAATCTATTCAAGAATTGCATTCAAAATTTATTCCATGTAGTGATAGAGATTTTTGGCAGTTTCCCTAACCATAAAGATGCTTCTTTTGTAAGTGAAAAGCGAAATAACCTCAGTCCGAGTGCTTTCTAATTCACCCTTGTATTCATATATGAATTGAAGACCCTGATGAATTTGTTAAGGTACAAGTTTTCATTATCTGTAGGCATACCTACAACCACATCCTTAAGATTTAAAAGTTGGACATTGCGTTCTTGGTGTCGAACTTGATGCCTGGGGGTAAAACAGGAGGAACTATGGCTCCAGTATCTTCTGGCTTAATATAATTTAAATGTTCTTCATCATCTATATATGGATGTACATAATGATACACTGGGATTACTTGAACACGATTACCTCTAGCTCTATTCTTGTTTCCATGAGTGCTGCTCGACGGTCTGATGCCTGTCTTTACTTAGCTAGCTTCGCCTCCATAGCTACCTACTAAAATTTTTCCATTGTCCTTCTCTCAGATTCAGATTAAGCTAATAGTCCACCAATCTGTCAATCAATTATATCCTTTACTCCTTTAGGAGGGGGGAGGTACAACATCACAAACCCCTTCAGGAGGTTTATCTCTTTTTTTCTTAGACATCCTACTAGGTGTTTGTAGGATCCTCTCTGAATTTAGATTCAGTAGGAGTATGGGATTGACTCTACTCCGTGTACTAGGCATACACCGACGTATGTCAAACTAATAACAAAAATAAAAATAAAACCCAAAAACAGCAACAATTTCAAATCACAAATCAACATCGTGTTCCTGACAATGGTGCCAAAATTTTGATGACGTCCAAACAACACCTCCTCTTAGAAGATGATAAGGTCCCTATCAAAATATAGTAATCTAAAAATGGTTGGGGTTGAATCCCAAAAGAGTACGTGGAATTGTGAATCTCAATAGTTGTAGTCTGCAATCAAAACAAGAAAAGTAAATGGAGGGTTTTTTGTATAGTAATCTCGAGCAAGTAACTATATTAACTTCAGTTGTAATTAGTGTAGGTGAATACCATGGTTTTATTTCCCTAACTTATCAACTCCGTAGGCTTATCATTCTTTGTTGAACCTACCGAATACTTTACATGCAAAATTGATAAGTTATGTACCTTCTACAATTTTGTGGATGAGTAGAAGGATTTCACCCTTTACCTTTTGAGTCTCTAGATGTCACCTTAATATCCTTTATATTGATCCCAGTTAAATATTACCTTTTGAGTCTCTAGTTATTATATTAAATCTAACAATCTTACTAAGATAGAACCTAGAAGCATGGATCAACAGTTAAACTCCAAATTACTATTTCTTTATCTTTTCCTAGTCACTACTTCACTTTTCGAGTAAGCCGCAATACCTAGGTAGGATCTAAACGTGTGCACCTATTAAGAAAACTATTAAATCAAAGATAAAGTAATGCATGCATGTGCATCAGTTCAAAACAATGAAAGCACTTCCCCTACTTCGTTAATCCGCTGGGATTTTCACAGCCCTAGCTATAGGTTTTGGCCTCTCATACTTGTTAAGAAATTAATAACATTAGAATAGATGAAATCTCAAAGATAAGAAGTGTAAAAACCCACTATCATAACTGAATTAATGAACCAAAGACCATACAAGTGAATCCTAAGATCAAAATTGAATCTTGAAATCAAAATATATTTGTGAGTATAAAAAATGTGTGACTCCAACTAAAAAACACATAAAGGGTGTTTATAGAACATAAGGAAAACTTAAAACCAAAGCCCACATAAAATAGGAGAAAATAGGGTCGATGGCCAATGTGGTCTATACCTGTGCGCTGACCCTGGGCGTAGGTTATACCTGTGGTCCTGGCCCTGGGCGCATATATAGGGAAAGGGTACCAGATGACAAAAATACTACAAGTCGACTCCTGGGATTTTGGAATTCTGGAACTTTATTTACCTACCTATGGTCCGTAGGTTCTACATGTGGACCATAGGTTGACTTAGTAGGTGTCAGGAGTCATTTTTCAGCCCTTCTTCAATTCTCTAACATGCTTTAATCACGATCAAGTTAGAAAGTGTCCCGAACATACAAAATTGCTTCAAGAATATCCAAAAAAAACCTTTTATCACTTTTTTCATGAACTTATCTTCCAAAACATGATTTCCTTCAAAACATACCTAAAATGTATCATATCTAACAAAATAACCTCAGAAACTTGTATCTTTTCCTCATTTTAAGCATTGAAAGTGCTATATTATTATAGTAAATCAGAGATTAAAGAGTTTGTAGAATTTTTTGGATGTGAATTTTGTATGACCCCGCAAAAGTTCCCTCGTAGTCTGATCCTTAGAGTATGTCAAGTGAAGTGTAATTCCGGCTCTAAAAGATTGAGAAAGGACTTCCCAAGTGATTAGTATTTCAACCTTGATTGAATTTCCCTAATATTGACTTTTTTTCATATAGAGAATTCAATTAGCTTTCCAATAATACCAATTTTGTCCAAATCTGATATCGGGGTGAGAAAGTATGGGTATTTCATTAAGAGTTGTCAGAACCGCCCAGGTGCGACGGATAGGTTGACGGACCGCCGAGTTTGCAACGGACCATCGCCCAAGCCGTCGCAACCAAGGCAGTGGGAATATAACAATTAGACTTGGTCTAGATTCATTTAATATTGATAGTAATGTTGTGAGTTATCATGCATTAGGCCTCTGGGCACGTGATTAAAAGGACAAAAATAATAAAAACCTAATTAGGATTTAATAATATGATTAGTCACTGTTACACCCAATTTATGTGAAATTTGTGGTATAAAATAGGTTGAACCTTATCAAAACTGTTACAAGATCAACAAAGACTACCGCTCATAGGTAGGGTGTGAGCTAAGTACGATTAAAAGTGGGAATAGTATTAAGCTAAAGTGTGATAGAGGGTACTCTTAGTAAACTTGATATTTATGGATTGCATTGTAAAAGGTTAACCAAACATAATTTAGGAGAAGGGGTTGAAAGTTACCTAATAAAGAGTTTTAGGTGTCCTATGTACAAACTTAAGTGGGTAAAACCATCAAATAATTGGGGAAAGGATGTAAGTACTAGTGTGTGAGTTCCATAAAAAGTATTTGGAAGGAGTTTAGTATTTGGTCAGGGACATGAGTGAGGGTCGTGAATAAACAGGATGAGTAATCGCATCTAGGTGTAAACTCTCTATCGGGTAGGAGGTGTTGAGTGATAGATTCAATGACACATGTACTTAAGTATGCATATGGGACTAAGATTAATATTGTATATTTATATATGAAATAGTAACAGTGATTTCTTTCAAGCAATGCTTATAATTATTGACTGCATTGCATATTTAGAGATTTAGTGTGCAGAGGTAAGAGGATGAGGATGTTGATATTATTATTTAAATCATGATGTTCATGATGTTGTTGATGTTGACGTGATGACTATGGTGATGATGCTGATATGTAGCCCATGATGTTCATTGGTTGGAAATATTTATGCTGTTTATAACATTGAGAAGAATAAGAGATGATGCACACGTTTTGCATACATGCAATAATTCATATGCTTTGACAATCTATTATGTCTCATATAGTGCCATTGTATTCTTATGTAGATGTCCATTGGCAGAACTGATGTAATGTAGTAGCACTTTATGAATCAAAGGTACATCCTAATTCAAGTTTAATGTTAATTGTCTGAGTATATAATTAAGAGAGCATGTTGTATGGTATTGTTACTCCCCATATGGATTATCAAGGCATAAGTGCCTCATTGGTTTTAAACCCTACAATGTGTTACATTAGCAAGATATTGAGGGGGTTTGATCTATTTGTTATTGTCCTAAGATATAATATCATGAGGTCTATAGATCCAACCCATATAGAGTTAGGAGTAGTGGACACTGGGTTAATTGAGTAGTTTTATGCAAAAGTGGTGTGAATTAGAGTAGGTGGTTAAAGGACAAAGATATATGAAAATGTTAAATAGTAGGTAAGTCACAAAAACCATGTAAATTTGGTATTAATGAATTCATTATCTAGGATTTAGAAACCAAAACCTTGCCCGATGTTGTGATTTCTCCATGTTTGTTATGATGTTATTTATTTCTAACTCTGGTCGATTGATGATGCCTACCGGTATATGCGGTTGTACTGATGCTACACTTATTATTTCTCCAAGTGGGGATATAGTTATGGTGTAGGATAATTGGGGTTTCTATAGCAACAACTGTGATCATTCAATAACAGATCCTTCCCTCTCTATTCTTCATTGATGTTGTGTCACAAACTCTTTTATCCTTTGTCAGTGCTCTTGTTTTGATTTAGGCTAGGTTAGGAATTCATCATTGATTATTTTTTGCATCACTTTTATGTTTTTAATGTGTTAAATTTGATTTATATTTGGATGTTAACTGGATTAATATATTAAATAAAGAGCTATTTAAATTTTGTTAACTAATTATCCCATTACAAATGAATGGTTTTAACTTTCGCATTGAATGAATGGAATATTCATAAATGTTCTCCTATCTGGGGTGGGTTTTAGGTGGGCGATCTCACAATTCAACTAGTTAGGTCGTGATAAGGTAATATCAGTGCCTATGTTACTAGCCTTTTAGTACAAGAATGAATGTCGAGTATAGTCCTGTGGATTAGTGTATTGACGTCCTTATCAAATCTGGAGGAGGCTACAAGGAATATAGGAAACTATCTCACTTTCATCTCTCCTCTTATGCCGTATCCTTTTTATCTCCACAAGTTGAGTAAAATTGGTGTCTTAACCATCACCATTGGGATGGGTTCGTCCCAATTGTATCTCTTGAACATTGAGAGAATTGGGTATTTCAACCAGTTGAGGTCAATTGAAAGTATAGGTGTTGAATTGTGATATTGCAAAGCTCGTATGATATTTTGTTGAAATGCTAGTGACTAATATGTGTTGTTTTGGTATGATATAGTTCACAGTGTATCACTTATGTGGACGCTTACTGTATGATCTAGCTACTACTTAGTGGTCGGATTGTGAAACACCCCAAAAATCTGTAACGCCCCGAAAAAGGGGTCCCAGGGCGTCACACGGTGCTTGAGGCTATGAGTAACCCCAAGCTAACCCTTTGAGCCATTTTTATTCAGTTCAACACAAATCAATGGGGTTTCCATAAATAACCCTCAAATATCAACAGAGTAATCATCATCCAAGAATAAAAGAATTTCAGAAAGATAACAAAATACGACTTATTAGTCAACTCCCAACATCTATACTAGTCTGACAAGCCTTTAAGAAAATCAATAAAACCAGCGAGCTCGTGAGACATGCCCAAACTGACTCATACTCAGTTATCAAATGTAAACAATTCCGTAAAACCAACATCAGACATCACATCCTTGGAATATGAGGACTCACCACAACAGAGGATGTAGAACAGCGTGCCCGAAGAATCACTGTCGAACCTGGAACTGAGCACTTGAACCTACATTCCGAGAAAATGCAGCCCACATCTGAAGATGTGGGTCAGTACCATGGAAAGGAACCGAGTATATGGGGGTGTATGCAGTTGTATAAACATAATCATCATAAATATTTATAAGAAATATGTAGGATGTATGAAAGACTCACATAGCCCGAAAAAAATCATCATAATCATGAGAGGATGAGATAAGTACAATAACATATGTGAGTCATTATATAATTTGTCAATCACTTTCAGTTCATCAAGAATATCAATTCTCATAATGTAAATATCATTTAAATCTTTCGAAAGAATAACTTTCACAATTCCACTTTCAAATCACTTCACCATTCACCATAGACACAAGGAAACACACATACACTGGGAGATCCTATAACCGACATAAACCATGTGAGCTACATGGATTCCAACGTACAACCCACGTTGGGGATAGTCGTCCTATCCTTACCATCGGAGTAGGACTAATGATATCAAATCCACACAAACTAGTGATTATTATATAAATCAGCCTCAGGTTTACTCCTATGGGGGCACTTAGTTCTAGGGAACTAAGGTTGCTTTATACCTCCCACTCGGTGCTAAAGATTTCTCCTGGACTTAGCTCATATTATTTCAAAGACAATCCACAACAAAACAAGTTCAGTAATATATAAATATACATCCGGAGCCATTATGCTTCCCATCTATCAAAATCAACCATGTTGTAGATTTCTTTCACACTCGAGTTCAAAACAACTCCATTAAGACCAAAAGGTCAAATCATTCAAAATATCTCAAATATTCAACATCAACGTGCTTATAACATAAACTTTCTAAAAAAACACAATTTCCAATGGGGATTCACGACCTAAATATCAAAATCATGATAAATATCATTCAAGATTCATGCTTTATATCTCCACACATGTAAATTCATCTTTCAAAATTATAAACATAAAGATTTCATAATAATCATCATAAGATATGGGTTCATGCTTCAAATTCGTAAAAATCAAATAAAAATCATGCCTTTGTAAAGAAAATTACTTTTGGGCACAAGAACAAAAGAGAGTTCTTGTTGAAAAACCCCACATACCTTGAATGATGAACTTTAGATCGATACTCATTTTTGAGATGTTAATCGTGCCTTTGAATAGTGGTTCTTGGAGTTCTTGAAATAGGAACTTGGAATCTTTGAATAAATTTACAGAATTAATGGTGAACTTTGGAGGTTCTTGAGGTTGGATGTAGGAGCTTAGGGTTTTCTTTTTGAGGGAATTTGATGAAATATAACATATAATGCTTCTAATAGGCTTTAATATTGGGTTTGGATGAATTTTGGGTGAGGGGAAATGACCAAAACACCCCTAAAAATCAAATAATTCTCGAATCTGTCCTTTGGTGGAGTGTTTTGATAGTTTGAAGTAGATCAATCATAACATTTTACTCTGATATCCAAATTGGATGAAACTAGTTTCATTAGAAAGAGGACTCTCATATCTTTCCATTGATATATAGTATCTCACCCAGATCATTCTTTACGAGGAGTTACGATCATTTGAAATTGACCCAAAAATTTACTTTTGGTAGGCTGAAGTAGATTGACCATAACTTTTTGCTCTGATAGAAAAATTGGATGAAACTAATTTCATTGGAAAGAGGACTCACAGAGATTTCCGTTGATATATAGTAGATCATGCAGATAATTATGTACAAGGAGTTATGATCATTTAAAATTAGAGCAAATATACGCCAGGCCTCAGTACTTTTCCTGTACATTTTACTATTCACTACTATTCACGGTTCGATCAGAATGTTCATAACTCGTCACTCAGGTGTCCGTTTTGGATGATCCACATATTTTTGGAAAGATTATTCAATACTCTACGCAATGGTGATTCATAATCTAAGACATTCCATATGGAAAATTTATAATTCATTCTAGAAGATAGAACCCAACACGTTTATCTGCATAATAAATAAAAGTTGAACTGCTGTAACTTTTATCAAAAGTGTATGATTTAGGAAAGAATGGTACCTTAGGCTTGATCGAAATTCACAAAAAATAGGTGTGGGTACCTGGATCGCATATCCGCCTCAGCTTCCCAAGTTGTACCCTCAACAGATTGGTTTCACCACAACACCTTGACCAAGGGAACTTCTTTGTTCCTTAGTCTTCGGACACTGAAATCAAGAATATTAACAGAAATCTCATCAAAAGAAAGATTTTCTTGAATGTCAGCTCTCTCAGAGGAATCCACTACCACAACATCGCTAATATGCTTTCTAAGTATGGAGACATGGAATATTGGATGAACAAACGACAACTCAGAAGGAAACTCGACCTCATAAGCTACCTTACCAACACGGCTAAGAATTTTGTAAGGACCAACATAATGGGGACTAAGCTTCCCCTTCTTTCCGAATCTCTTCACCTCCCTCACGGGTGAAATTTTTAGATACACTAGGTCACCAACTTCAAACTCAAGGTCTCTCCTTCTAACATCCGCATATGACTTCTGACGAATCTGCGCAGTTTTCAACCTTTCCCTAATCAACTTATCTTTTTCCATAGCCTCAAATACCGAATTAGGACCACTCACAGCCGCTTCACCCACCTCGAACCAACCTATGGATGATCTACACTTCCTCCTATATAAGGCTTCAAATGGATCCATGCCAATACTAGAGTGGAAACTGTTATTGTAAGCAAACTCTATCAATGGTAAGTGATCATCCCAACTTCCCTTAAAGTCAAGTGCACAAGCTCTCAACATATCCTCTAAGGTCTGGATGGTCCACTCAGCCTGACCATCAGTCTGCAGATGAAAAGCAGAACTCAAAAGCACTTGGGCACCAAGACCCTTCTGAAAAGCTTTCCAAAATTGCAAAGTGAGCCAAGTACCCCTATTCGAAATGATAGACAAGGGAACTCCATGCAGTCTGACTAGCTCTCAGATATACAATCTAGTGTAAGTCTTAGCAGTATATGAACAGGCAAGAAATGAGTAGACTTAGTCAACCTATCAACCACAACCCAAATGGAATCATGATGGCGTCGGGAAGGAGGTAAACCAATCACGAAGTCCATATTTATCTCTTCTCACTTCCAGGTGGGAACACTAAACTCTTGCATCATACAACAGGTCTTTGGTGTTCAACCTAAACCTGTTGGCATGTTGCACACTTAGCTACAAACGTTGCTATATCTTTCTTCATGACACTCTACCAATAAATTTCCCACAAGTCTCGGTACATCTTGGTGGCACCAAGATGAATAGAATATTGCGCCCTATGTGCTTTAGCCATAATCCTCTGTCTCAGATTATCAATATTTGGGACACACAATCTACCCTGCAATCTCAACACACCATCTCCCTCTTGGGAGAAAACCTCTTCTTTTTGGTCCTTGACTGACTTCTTCAGTCTGACCAATCTAGCATCTAAGTATTGCTTTCCCTTCACTTCCGAAACCAAGAAGGATACAGAACTACTCTAAACCCCTATACTACCTTCAGCAGAGTCTAATAACCTAAACCCCAATCTAGACAAATGATGTACATCACGAGCCAACTCTTTCTTACCTTCTACCACATGCGAAACACTACCCATGGACACTCTACTTAGGGCATCCGCCACAACATTGGCCTTGCCCATATGGTATAGCACACTCATATCATAGTCCTTTAACAATTCTAACCATCGTCTCTGCCTAAGATTTAATTCTCTCTGGGTAAACACATACTGCAGACTCTTATGATCAGTGAAAACATCAACATAGAAACCATACAAATAGTGTCTCCAGATTTTCAAAGCAAACACAACAGCAGCCAACTCAAGGTCATGGGTGGGTTAATTTTTCTCATAGGGTTTCAACTGTCTAGAAGTATAAGCTATCACCTTACCCTTCTGCATTAATACGCAACCCAACCCAACTCTCAAAGAATCATAGTACACCACAAAACCATCAACACTATCAGACAAAGTCAAAAACAGGGGCTGAAGTGGGTCGAGTCTTCAACTCCTAAAAACTCTTCTCATAAGATTTGGACCAGAAGAACTTTACTTTTCTTTAGGTCAATCGAGTCATAGGAGATGCTATAGAGGAGAAACTCTCAACAAAATAGCCGTAATAGCCAGCTAAACCCAAGAAACTTTAGATATCAGTCAAAGAAATAGGTCTAGGCCAATTTCTAACAGCTTCGGTCTTTTGGGGATCAACTCTAATACCCTTGAAAGAAATGATATAACCCAGAAAACCAATTGAACTTAGCCAAAACTCATACTTACTGAACTTGGCAAACAACTTGTGATCTCTAAGGGTTTGCAAGACAGTTCGGAGATGATCAGAATGTTCATCCTCACTACGGGAGTACACCAGTATATCATCGATGAACACTATGACAAACATATCCAGATATGGTCTGAACACTCAATTCATGAGGGCCATGAAAGCTGCTAGAGCATTAGTTAACTCGAAAGACATAACAAGAAACTCAAAATAGCCATAACGAGTTTGGAAAGTTGTTTTTAGGATGTCACACTCCCTAACTTTGAGTTGATGATAGCCGAAATGAAGGTCTATATTTGAGAAATAACTTGCACCTTGCAATTGGTCAAATAAATCATCTATTCTCGGAAGGGGGTACTTATTTTGGATGGTGACTTTATTCAGTTGGTGGTAATCAATGGACATACGCAAAGAGCCATCTTTCTTTCTCACAAACAACACAAGAGCACCCCAATTCGAAATAATGGGCTTTATGAAACCCTTATCTAGTAGATCTTTGAGTTGCTCTTTCAACTTTTTTAGTTCTGTAGGGGCCATACGATAAAGAGGAATAAAAATGGGCTGAGTATCGGGAAGAAGATCAATCCCAAACTCTATCTCTCTATCAGGAGGTATCCCTAGGAGATCGTGTGAAAAGACATCAGAAAACTCATTAACGATGTTAATAGACTGGAGAGTTAGAGTCTCAGACTTAGTATCTTTGACTCTAACCAAATGGTAAATACACCCCTTGGAAATAAGCTTTCTAGCTTTGAGGTAAGAGATAAAATGACTCTTGGGTAACACAGAATTCCCAGAGTAATCAAACACGGATGCACCCAAAAACTGAAACTTGACCACCCAGCACATCATTTAACAGCCAAAGAGGTATATTTGGTCCTAAACTTTAACAGCGAGGTAATATTTGGACCAAACTTGTAATGGAGGGTATATTTGGACCTTTTCACAAAGTTTAGGGGCATATTTGACCCATTTCCTAAAATAGTTTAATTTTTTATAAAATCACTTTCTTCTTTTGATATATTATTTAGATCTGGGAAAATAATCCTACTTCCTAAAATAGTGGTGTAAATGCCATCTAGCTCGGCAATATAAGGTTTTATTTAAGTTAAAAAAAAAGACCTAATATTATCTCTTGATTAATATCTTTGGTTGTAACAAAATCATTAATAAAACAAACTCCGTCATTGCAAATATGGGCTTTGGGGAGTTTATAATTTATTTTTAATTTTTCCCCTATTATGGAGAATAAGCGTGTCGTACCTTTTTCTAGGTACTCTGTAGGAATTAATACTTCTATAATGCAGTTTTCATCACCACCTATATCGAATAATGCAATCTTATGAATTTTATAATCTTTGTTGATAAATATAGTAATTATTATATGGTAATGTAAGCCCCGAGACTACACCTTGGGCGTCACACGATGCTTATGACCCTAAAGGACCACAAGCTAACCCAAGAATGTACCTGCTATGAGCATTAAATATTAATAATGAAACATATGCAGAAGTAAAACTGAAAATTCTATAAGGTTCTCAAAATACTAAAATAATAACTGAGTTTAGCTGATAATAACATCTGAAAACTGAATAACTGACTATGCTAGTCTGAGAGCCTCTAACTATCTGAATATGCAGTTGATGGGACAAACCCCCAACTAGTCCGACTGTAATAATTACTGAACTAATGAAATACATAAACTATTTACTCAAAGTATAAGGACTCACCACTGTAACTGTTGTTGATAGCCTGAGCTGGTAAGTATGATCAGGAACATAAGTTTCTGAACCTGTGATATGAGACATCATAACGCAAAAGATAGTATGTGATCAGTACGTGGAATGTACTGGTATGCTAAGTAAGGTAAGGCTGATATACATGGGTTCATGTGCATGAGATAATACCTGACTGATTGAACATCATGAAGTAATTGGATGAGAGTACATGCAAAAACTATAACTACTAAACATACTGAACATGCAATACTGTGCATATAGGAAGACATCGCGTATCTGAGATTATACTAAAACTGAGTATTGAATTTTGATGGCTGAGTAACTGATAAATGATATCCATGGTTTTGTAGAACTGACTGAGTTCTTTACTGAATACTGAGACTGAAATTGTAAGCGTAGGAGTGTTCATCTAACCGACATACCTCGATATAGACTGATTTAGGGTCCAACCTATAACCTCAGTTGGAAGGGTGTTAACACCTTGCCATAGGATACTAACACTGTTGTGTCAACCCTAATATGGCAGGAAGACTCATGAATATATATATAATTGCATCGACCCTAGTCTGGCAGGAGGACAACTTACCCTACGCTGGCTACGCAGTTCTATAACTCAGGGATTGCTACTAATGATCTAACCCTAACCGATAGGAATTCCCCTATCCCTAGGTTTGTTCAGTGTTGAATCCTACTCCCAACTGAAAGACGCTGATCACTAGATTGTACGAAGCTTGACTGAACTGACCCAGATCATGTTGACTGACTAACTGGACTTAGTTCACTGAGTTTTGTTAACTGACTGAGTACTTCTATTCTTGACCTTTATTGGGAGTATTCTATAACTACTGCAACTAAGATAGCTAGATTTCGAGTAACAAATACCGTTATTATTCGATAGCATAATTGATAAACTCATATCACAACTTTAACAACATAACAATAGTTACCATGCATAATTTACTCATATGGATATTTTATCAAACACTTGGGGTGCATGATTGCTATACATGAGAACTAACCACGTAGGGCATCATAAATATAACATGAAACTTGGAAATTCAAGAGTTTTTACATGAGAGATTCATAATTCAATGAACATGCTAACTTAGTTTTATGGAACTCGTGAATGATCTTAACTTGAAACCTATACAACAACACAAGCATGAGCATAATTCAACTCATAACATAGGAATTATAATTCAATTTTGGAAAGAGTTCTTGAACTGTAGGGGTGGAAGAAGACCTAAGGATGAACACCTAACATATTTGAGTGACAGAATTCGTGAAGATTCTTGGGGATTTCTTGGAACTTGATCTCGAGCTTGATGAATTAAGGTTTATGTATTGAGAGGATTTTGGGTATGAGTTAATGTATTTTGCCTATAGAGGGGCTGAATTTCATGTTATGGGGGTTTAATGTGGGAGGAAAATGACTTAATTGCCCCCACAACCCATAACAAAATATGAAAACTATGCCTAGAAATGTGATAGTCAATACGCCCCATCGATAGTGTTAACGCAATTGTCGATGTGCCGCATTGATGCTGTTGATGCAATTACTGATATGATGCAGCCTGATTGTGCCAACTCACTATTTTAGACATCCAAACATGTCTCTAACGATATTCAAAAAATCTAAAACTCACCCAAGATGACCTATTGACATTACTAATCATGAATCAACTTAAAAATCAACATTCTAAGGTCGTAAGGATCAAAAATAAGATTGTCCAATTATGAAGGCTAAAAAATGATTCTAAGTCTTAGGATCCCTTATTACAAGCTATATGGGACTAAATTGAACTAGATATTTTATGGGTTTTTACAATATATCCCCTTAGAAATATTCATCCTCGAATGAGACTGATTGAACTGAGAAGAACTAAGGAACTGTACATACACTGACACGCATAACTAAAGCATGACAGAATTTTGGAGACATGACACATGACTTAACTTTTTCATGAATGCATGAATGATATGAGAATGTTATACAACTTTAACTAAGCATGGAATATAGTAAACTTAAGAAAGGTTGTTACCTTAGGCTAAGTATGAGTTTGCGGAGAAGAGGTGAAGGTACTTAGGTCACATGCCTGCTTCTGCTTCCCAAGTGGCTCCCTCAATGGACTAATTTCACCAAAAAACTTTGAGCAAGGGAACTTCTTTGTTCCTTAGTCTACGAGTCTGACAATCAAGAATTTTGGCTGGGACTTCTTCGTAGGAGAGACTATTTTGAACATCTACACTCTCTATGGGAACTACTACCGCTGGGTCACCTATGCACTTCTTTAGCAAGGAGACATGAAACACTAGGTGCACTGATGCTAAGTCTGCTAGCAACTCAAGTTCATAGGCTACCTTTCTGAAATGACTCAAAGTCCTATAAGGACCAAAATATTAGGGACTAAGCTTCCCTATCTTACCAAACCTCTTCACCCCCTTCATGGGAGAGATTTTCAAATACACATAATCACCAATCTTAAATTCAAGATATTTTCTTCTCACATCTGCATAAGATTTCTGTCGATTCTGGGCTGCCTTAAGCCTCTTCCTGATCAACTGCACTTTATCTAAAGCATCAAACACTAAGTCAGGCCCCACTACCATGGCCCCACCTACTTCAAACCAAGCGATAGGATATCTATATCTCCTCTCATAATAAGCCTCAAATAGAGCCATCTGAATAAAGGAATGATAGTTGTTATTATAAGTGAACTCAATCAATGGTAATTGGTCATCCCAACTTCCCTTAAAGTCAATGATACACACTCTCAGCATATCTTCTAAATTCTGAATGGTCCTTTCTTCTTGATCATCTTTTTAAATGTGGAAGGATGTACTAAGATGGATTTGGGTGCCAAGACCCTTTTGGAAGGCTTTCTAAAAGTGAGAGATGAACTGCGTACCTCTATCTTAAATGATGAAAAATGGGACACCGTGTTACCTAACAAACTCTATGATATTGAGCCTGGCATAGTTCTTAGCTGAATAAGAAGTATGAAATGACAAGAAATGTGCTGATTTGGCTATCCTGTACACAATGACCCAAATAGAATCATGCTATCGATGAGTACAAGGCAAACCTGTCACAAAATCCATGTTCAGTTTCTCCCATTTCCAAGTAGGAATACTGAACTCCTGCATAGACCCATTAGGATTCTAATGCTCAATCTTAACGTGCTAAAACATAGAGAGATTCATAATTCAACGCACATGCAAACTTAATTTCATGGAACTCATCAAATATCTTAACTTGAAACCCATACAACAACATAAACATGAGCATAATTCAATTCATAACATGGGAAGAATATTCAAGTTTGAAAAGGATTCTTGAACTCCAAGGGTGGAAGGAGACCCAAGTATGATCACTTAATATGCCTGAGTGATAGAATTCATGAAGATTGTTGGGGATTTCTTAGAACTTGATCTGGAGCTTAATGAATTAGGGTTTATTTATTGAGAGGATTTTGTGAATGAGTGACTGTATTTTGCCTATTGAGGGCCTGAATTTTGTGTTATGAGGGTTTAATGTAGGAGGAAAATGACTTAATTGCCCCATAACCCATAAGAAAATATGAAAACTGCACCCAGTGATACGATAACCAATGTGCATGTCAATACGATTGCCGATGCATCACGTTGATTATATCGATGTAATTACTGATGAGCCATGGCCTGATCACTTCGACTCACTATTTTGGACATCTAACATGTCTCTGATGATGTTTGAAAAATTCAAAACTTACCCAGATGACCTATTGACATCCCTAATCATGAATAAATTTTAAAATTAACATTCTAAGGTCGTAATGATTGAAAATAGATCGTCCAATTACGAAGGCTAAAAAATGATTCTAAGTCTTAACACTTAGTTGATTTTTAAGTTTAATATCTATACCTAATTCTAGTCCTGTGACATTTACAAAACTTATAATATCACCATAAGTTAAATTACCATAAGGAATTTTCCGGTCAAATCTATTCTTTAGTTTTGTTCTAACTTTTTTTGCAAATAAAGTTGGTAAACCACATATAAATTTTTCATTCCAATAATCATGATTACAATCTTCTCTAACTATGACTTTGTTGAGGAAAATGTCTTTATACCCTCTAAAATCGTCTAACTTTGGACATGATGAATTTGATAATATTTCTAAGCTTCTATCTTGGAAAAGATGAGGTTCTTCTATAAAATGTTAAGCTATACTATAAGTTAAAGTGGCGGTAACATCTTCTAAGACTTGATTTTCAACTGTTTATCCTATTGACTCATTCTTAATAGTTTGAGTAATAGTAGTAGCATTTAAAATGCTTTGTCTACTATTATCTATGAGGCAATTATCCCACCAATATTTTATAGTATCTACAAAACCAGAGATAATCATAAACGCTGCTTGTTTATCTGATATCCTGGCAATTTTATATGCTGTAATGGCCATTCGCATTTTATGTAGTTTATTATATATTTAATGTTCTTCTAATCCATCGATATTCCATTCGGTAATTTCTTTTCTAGAATGTGGAGTATGAGATAAAACTTTATTTTCTTTATACTGGATATCCGAAAATGTGAGATTTTTATAATAATTATTTTTTTACTAAATATTTAGAGATTAATTTTTTAATTTCATCATCATTCCTTTCCGATAAAGTTCTTATAACCTTGTCATTTGTGACTTTTAATTCATTTTTTAATCTTTTATTATTTTTTCTTAGTATATCGTCAGTTACTTCAAACTTTTCTTCAAATTTAGGAAATTTATCTTTTGAGAATTCTGGTAATGTAAAAATTGGATGAGTTTCTAACTTTTCATCATAATGAGAAAAACTTACTTTTGTCGTAACCCGAGCCGGGGACCTGGCCGTGATGGGCTTCCCGAACCATGAAGGCCAAGAGACATCTTAACTTGAAATCATATGCAACATTCATGTATTATCAAAATGAGTAAAAAAATGGAAAAATGGTCATTTTACTATTTCAACTGAGCAATGCAGATGTAAGTTCAATAAAACTCAAACCATCTAATACAAGTCTACGAAATCTCTACTACAACTAGAAACAACAATCTGTCTGAAATCAGGACAAGGCCTCCGGTTAGACCATGAACTAAAACCAAATGAGATAGAGAACAAGTATACATTGGCCTCAGCCAATCATATCGTATACATTGGCCTCAGCCAATCATATCACTCAAATTGGCCAAACTCGGTTTCCAGCGATGAGACCTTATACTCAAATGCCTTCTTTGAGTAACCAACAATCTCTCTTTAAGCTTATTTTTAATATTTTGAATCATGTATCTTTATGTAAAGTAGTCTAATGTCTAGAAACCTTCTATAGTCTAGTTTGGTCTGAGTCTGTTAAGGCATTTGTCTGATTTGGTATTGCCATACCAAGACTTGCAAGTCGGATAAGCCATAAAATACATGTTACAGTCCTTTCATTCAAAACATAATATTTCTGTTAATTCTTAAACATGTAGTGGTCAATTACTTTGTTGCAAACCATGCAATTCTTTCAATAATCATCTTTAACATTTACAAGTAAGAAAACACCCTCTCTTTAATTTACAACCAATATCAAGTCCATATCAATAGTAAAACATTTATCTCATGCTTCAAAACATGCAATTGAACAATCTATAACATGTGAAATCACAAGGTATCGAAACAAGATAGGGGTTTCGTCATTCATGATCTCAATTGAACTTTGCAAAACTGAAAACACATATGTATACATGGTTATAATTTAATTCTATAAAACGGGCTTATTTTCTTCAAAACAAGTTCATAGTACATGATATTCAAAACCATGTCAAAACCCTCTTTGTAAACATGATTATATATTTTTTAACTTGATGAAAACCATAAAAATTAAGCCCAAGGAGTTTAGGATAGCCCCACATACCTTCGTTGCGAAGAAGTCACAAAAACATTTGACTCTTTAAGCTTGAATGTCAAAACCCTAGGTTGTTTTTCTCTTCTTATGTTTAAGGAAGATAACTAGGGATTTTGAGAGTGTTTTAACGTATTTAGGGACTTTGATTTCGTGTAATTATGGTTAGGGACGGTTATAGGATGAAAAAAGACTTTGTTGCCCTTATATTAACTAAAACACGGAGTTCCTACACCACAAAAATATAGGGTAGGAAGTGCCTAACCCATGGCAAACCTTAAGGTTTGCGGCGCCTAGCCATTGACTAAGCTCTATTTTGCGACGCCAACTTAGTTTTGAGGTCCTTAAATTCTCCCAAAAACCTCCCATAATGTCAATACATGATCTACCATCACTACGGGGTTCCTAAAGATCATTTAGAAGTATTAAAAGAGTGTTACGATTATGGGGTGTTACATTATCTCCCCCTTGGGATTATTCATCCCCAAAATATGGGTAGGGACTTGTTGAAGCTCTAAATGTATAGAATAAGGAACGAAACTTCTCATTGAACTTTTTTCCTCAACAAAATATGCAAAGGTATGAAAGAGCTTCATGATAACCCCTAGTGAACGTATAAGCATGTAACATGAAATAATAAGAATTAACATACAGATGATCTTGCACATGACTTCTAGGATCATTATCATCACAGCATATGGTATTAGTTTATTTGGCGATCATAGGCCTTATTTACATTTGTACTTATCATGAAACAAAATTTTGCGGGAGATAGGAACAGAAGCATTCTCCACTTTGTGAGATACAATGAATAGACCTTAAACTTAGAAATACTACTCATCTATTCCCAAACAATAAATAACATACTTCATTATTTCCAACTTTCAATTTCACCACACGACATATTACTAAAGATCTGGAATCTAACTATACATTGCTTCCATATATAAGCCTAACTCAGTGTAAAAGGCACTAACTTAAGCTACGGGACCCTGTACTCAACATCCCATTAAGAAGATTTCTTCACCTTATCACTACCATCAAACACACTTAATTTTTTAAATCAAGTAGTACTAAACACATAACACATTGGTTTATGTTTTCATCAATCACAATATTCAAGCCTATTATTGGTACACCTACTTCATGGATCTCCCGACTAAGACTAGCAAATTTAATCACTCTCACAAAAATTTTCTCCATATATCTCTTTCCTAACTATTTCATGTAACAAAAGTTCATCTCCTTTCCCCTCTTCTCCTGTAGCCTTAGTTCAAGAAATCAGATAAAAATTTTCACCTTCAAGAGCATCTATTCCCTACCTAACACATTACGAAGCTTCTACAATCCCTATAATACTAACATATGGAGGGTCATTAAGGGACCCGAGCACAAACATCATAAAAGAGAGTAACGATATTCAATTATATCCCATATCTATTGATTTACTCAAGGTGGGACATGAGGTGAAGATATGATACAATAGACATAAAGTGCTTCATATATCAAGTGTCTGGATCATAAGTAGAGAGTCGTTCATCATAAACACAAAACAATATGAGCGCTTAGGACAGACCAAAGTGAGAAACATGAGCGCTTACATCACGATTCGTATAACATAAGTTTGGAATTCATGAAGTCAACAATTAAGACAAGGACTTCTACTCAAAGCTGTCGCATTTTATTTTCAGAGCTGAAATAGTCATGAGTTCATACAACTTTATCATTTTGGCTAATCCAGATATAAAATGAATTAGTAGAATATGAAAACATAGTTCCTTAGAATCAAGCATGATTTGGGACACAAATTTATGGATCATTAACATCATAACATAGAGCTTGAAGACATGAAATACTGGATTTACATCATTGCTTCTAGTTTTGGAGGTCAGAACATGAACATAAGTCCATAGAGAACTCGAACCATATGCATAGGCATGACTTGAATACATGACATAAAATATTAGCAGAATGACCTCTTAAATTTAAGTTGAAGGGGTTTTCTTGAATAGAAATTGATTTATCATGACTCCTCCCCGCCACTTGCCACACTGAAGATTCGGGAACTACCTTTATTCACTATCTCTTCCTTAGACCAATGTCATAATCCTAGACTGAAGAACATATCTTCTCATTAAATATACAAGTAGAACACTCAACATAATGGGGTATCACCATACACATAAAAGCTAAACTTTCCCTGATAAACTATACTTTGAAGACATTGCTTTTCAAGAATGCTACTCTAAACTTTAGCTAGCCTCTGTAACTATCACCCTACAACTCACACTCTTATGAACATCCACATCTACACTCCATATCATATAATGATCCATTATTCACTACTCAATATTCTGACATTAGACCTTTAACCACATAACTTACAACTTATCAAAGTTTTCAAAACTATACTAAAGGCATATAATGCCTACCTATATCTCCTTAATTCAACTCTAAAGAAAATCCCACAATAACTCCTTAGTTTTCCTCATTCTACACAATTCGAGAATGAGATCTAGGCGCACGGGACAGTCATACACATCAAGCCTTATCTAACAACATGCTACCTCAGGGTTCAACTTATTCTAATATACCTAACACACTTATCCTGTTAACGACTCAACTACACTTTATTGCTTCACCCTAGTCCTTGTGTACATATATAAAAATTATCCACTATTTCTCCCATAAATTGCCAACTTAGGCCATTTCATATCTCACATCAAGCCTACTACTTCATCCCCATAAAGCATGCCTCACTAACCTTAAGCTACTAGTTTTACCACTATACTCCACATCTAAAGTTTAAGCCTATTGTCTAACAATACTAATCATATGGAGCATGCCATATCTATACTAATCAATCGAATAGAAATATCAACCTAAGTCTTTTATTTCACTTAACTATGGACCATAAGTTATCCTCTCCATGACATTACTACTAAACCTCTAAATCTACTACATACCTTCTCACATATAGTACTAACTTACAACGACTAGAGAAAAGACAATCAAGGGGGTAGGATCACATAATAAAGATAGTAAATTTTAATCTTATAATATAACCCATTACCGGCTATTAACATATTCTACTTCCTCACATCATATTTTCTTACCCATGCATACATTTAAACTACCTTTAAATTCAATTTACACCAATGAATCTCTAACCATAACTTATTGACTGATCTACCCATTTTTTATTTACAGTTTATAAATAATTTCTATAACCACCATAACTATTCATTCTGAGATCTTTCCCTATTTTGAATAAATTATAATCATAGCCAGCTACTTTCTTCACAGACTACCATATAATGTACAAATATTACTACCACATTAGTCTATCACTATAAAATGATAAGACATCCCTCAATCAATGGTTAAACAACTAAACTAGATTCTTTATGCAAAAGTTACCCTTATTCTGACTTCTAAGCTTGTGACTTCGTATCACTAACTTCTGAAGCATCTTACAGCTCATAGGTTATGACACTTTAACACATACTACTACTCGGGTGGAAAATAATGTTCCAACATTCTGTCATACATCATTACCCTTAAACATGACATCTGCAAGAAGGGTTTTGGAAAAAGGGACTGAATACACTCCATACCTTAGGTTCAAATACACGATTTATATAGAAAGGGGTATAAGCTTAAATCACTACACTTTAAAAGAACTTATGGACTCCTCTTAAGTCCTTGTGCAATTTCATAATCTTTTATGATTCAATTAGAAGGGACCACATAATTTAAACTCTAAGCTTCTGCGCTTGAATCGACTCGATAATAGGACATAGTTAATAAAAATTAGAGTAAAAAAGAAATTTGGATAACTTTTAAATGGACAACACAATGGCATGATCTAGAACATGAAGAAAAGTGAAACATTCCTAAATTCCTAGTAGCTTCCTCCTTATGAGTATGGCATGCTACATATCTACAAATAGGAATCTACCCTGCGACTTTGCAAATACCCTAGGATCATGAACCGTGCTTTGATACTAAGTTTTTCATGACTCGAGTCGGGGACCTGGATGTGATGGGCATCCCAAACCATAAAGGCCGAGAGACATCTTTACTTGAAATCATATGAAATATTCAACTATTATCAAAATATGAAAAACAAATGGAAACATGATTATTTTACTATTTCAATTGAGCAATGCGGGCATAAGTTCAATAAAACTCAAACCATTTAATACAAGTATGTGAATCTCTACTACAACTAGAAATAACAATCTTTCAAAAACTACGATAAGGCCTCTAGTCGGACCTTGAACTAAAACCAAATGAGATAAAAATAAGTAAATAAGATGTCTTACAAAGTAAGGGAGTCTCACCAACTCTGAATGTCTAACAACAATCTACTATTTAGTAGGATCGCTAGACTAGGCCTGAGAACCTAAAATATAGGGTGCCAATACACATGTATTAGTACATAGAGCAATCCAAAATAGTATACTTTTACGCAACATATGTGGGAGAAATTCATTAAATAATTGACATACCTTATATGAAAACACATGGGCATACTTTAAAGACTTTAAAACATTTATTTTAACTCATGAATCACTCTTTAATTTACTTCTTAGCTAGAGGGTACACCCTATAAGTCTAGTACCCACGGGCTACATGGGTCCACCATTAACTTGTAAAACAAGCCCCTACATCCAAGTTTATGGCAAGGATAGAGGTCCTACTTACTAGTCTAGTATACCAGTGTATCAAGGACCTATATACATTAGTGTCAGCCAGTCATATCACCCAAATCGACAAAACTTAATTTCCAACGATGAGCCCTTACACTCAAATACCTTCTTTAAATAACCATATAACTCTTTTTTAAGTCTATTTTTAATATTTTAAATCATTCATCTTTCTATAAAGTGGTCTAATGTCTAAAATCCTTCTTTATTCTAGTCTGGTCTGAGTCTGTTAAGGCATTCGTCTGATTTGGTATCATCATACCAAGACTTGTAAGTTGGATAAACCATAAAATATCATGTTACAGTCTTTTTATTCAAAACATAATGTTTGGACCACCAAATTATTCAAACACTACAAGAGAATTTGTATATCAAAATATATGAAAACTTATGCAAAGATTTTCTCTTTTAATTCTTAAACATATGATGGTCAATTACTTTCCAGAAAAATATGCAATTCTTTTAATAATCAACTTTAACATTTATAAGCAAGAAAACACCCTCTTTTTAATTTACAACCAATATCAAGTCCATATCAATTGTAAAATATTTATCTCATACTTCAAAACATACAATTGAACATCCATAACATGTTAAATCAAGAGGTATCAAAACAAAAGAGGGGTTTTATCATTCATGCTCTCAATTGAACTTTGTAAACCTGGAAATGCATATGCATACGTGGTTATAATTCAATTCTATAAAAGGGGTTCAAGACAAACGCTTACTTTCATCAAAACAAGTTAATTATATATGTTATTCAAAACCATGTCAAAACCCTCTTTGTAAACATAATTATATATCTTAAAACATGATAAAAACCATAAAACTTTTGTCCAAGGAGTTTAAGATATCCCCACGTACCTAAGTTATGAAGAAATCATGAAAAAATTTGACTCTTTAAGCTTGAATATCCAAACCCTAGGTTGCTTTTCTCTTCTAATGTTTAAGAAAGATAACTAGGGATTTTAAGAGTGTTTAAATATATTTAGGGACTTTGATTTCATGTAATTATATTTAGGGACGATTATAGGATTCAAAAAGACTTTGTTGCCCTTGTATTTACTCAAAAATGAGTTCCTATACCGTAAAAACATAGGGCAGGTGGCACCTGACCCATGGCAAACCTTAATGTTGGCAGTGCATAACACATGGCAAACCATAAGATTTGCAGCACCTAACCCGTGGAAAATCTTAAGATTTGCGGCACCTAAGCTATGGAAAACTTTTTCCAATGAAGTTAGGTGATGGTAATGTGAAGTCTAGACATCACCTAAGCTCTATTTTGCAACGCCAACGTATATTTGAGGTCCTTAAACACTCCCAACACCTTACACAACATCAATACATGGTCTACCAGAAGTACAGGGGTCCGAAAAATCATTTTAGAAGCATCAAAAGAGTGTTACGACTATGGGGTTTTATAGATTTATCCTTAAAAGTCGATTTATTCTCGGCTTTGAGAATCTGTTTAAATACTAGATGTAATAATTGATTTGTATAATTACCTTTTTGGGGTATCTTATTTATATTCTTATTTGCAGGATCACTTTTAGTATCTACTATATCTAATTTAAAAGGTGGGCCAGTAAAATTCTACCCTCTACTGGTAGTCTAATTTCTTCTAATGGAGAAATTGTTGATTCTACTACTTTATTATTAGTAGTATACCATTTATTAACAATCATGTTTAACGAATCTTATTTATCATATAATTTTTCTTTGATTTCAAACAATTTAAAAATTCAATATTACATCTTAATATTTTCATATCATTGCACCATTTTTCTCTAAATGAATATAAGTCTTTTAATGAGTATTTTTATTTATACCGTTCCTGTATAATATAATTTTCTGGGTTATTCCATAATATATCTAAATATTCAAAGTTAGGTTCAAATATTACATCTGACCTAATCATGCATAGAGACTCTCTTACTCCTAGCATTTCACTAGCAGTGGGACTTATTGATTTTTTAGTTTTTAATTTGCAGACTCATATTCTACTTTGGGAATTAATTTTGAAAAATCAACTTCTTTTAATTTTCTTTCAATATTTTCTAATGTTACTTCCCTTTCTTCTATAGATTTGGAGATTGCAGGTCTAAAAGAAGACATTCTTTTACTTAAAGATGCTTGATTAAAGGATTGTGATCTTAAAAATTTTAAATCGTAGATCCATCTAAATATTGTACTACTTGTTCAATATTTGAATTTTCTTCTTCTATTTCTCGCTCAGTTTGGAGTCGAAATGCCAATTATCTTTTATTAATACATCATCCCATTTTATCATTTTTGTGACAAAGGTACTATTATGATTATGATTAGCTTCCATAAGCATGGAAGCTCCTTTATTACTAACTATTTTAGCCTTAGGGGCTAAGGTTGTTTTCATTAATCTGTAATAGATTTTATATATTATTACTATTTCTCTTGTATTTACTATACAATTATTGTGTTTTATTTTAACATTTATTGTTAATGTATCCATAATATTTGATCATTAATAACTACAAAAAAATTAGGATAAAAATGAATGTACATTGGTCCATTAGCGAGGTTACCTTGTAATACTGCTAATAATAATTCATCAAAATTTAATAACCTATTATCTGTTAAAAGTAAACATATAGGAACATCTAAACCTAATCTATATAATGGTTTAACTGCTACTTGAACAAGACCTATGTGAAGGAACTTGTAATTTTTCCTATATCTATTAATATTTTCATTTGCTAATAATTTAATAGTCTCAATATTTCTATTAATTGCAATAGTAGATTCCAAAGTTTTAATATTATAATTTTTTACAAATCCAAATGTCCAGTTTTGTAGACTCTATTAAAACTTTCTTTTGGAATATTCCAATTTTGTAAATTACTTTCTATTTTAGCAATTTTATTAGAGATAGTAGAAATATTAACACTATTTATTACATTTGGTTGATTGGAGTAGTCATAAGGATTTTTTGCAGATGAGAGAGAAAACACTATCCTAGGACAAAAATCAACTTTACATGTTACTTCTACAATAATTATCTTTGAGTGTAGTAATTACTAATTTTCTTTTTCTAAAATTCCTTTATTTTATTCCTATAGGCTTGGCAATAGAAACACCCTCCTGGTCCGGCTCTATTTTTCACATACTCAGAGCTAATCCAACAAAAAATTTTAGGTTTACCAACATCTAAACCACAATTAAATGGCTACCCAACTTAAGGAATAAAACTAGGAACATAGAGAAAGAACAATAGTAATTACTAATCAGAAAAATAATTATTCTAAGAGTAACACTAATTTCGATAAGCTCTAGGACAATGTAATGCTATAGCCGCTCCTACTCATACTCACACTCCCTCTCGAGCAACTTGGCTTTGGTACCATTTAGGGGACGGATCGACAAACGTGGAGAAAAATAACAGTTTAAGGTAATTTATATTTTTTAAAGTGGTTTAAACTATCAAATTAACTTTAAAACTAATTAAACTTAAAATCAGAACAAATTAATCTAAATCAAAATTAATTAAAGCAGTAGATAAATAGAGAAATTTATACTTACAAAAAACTTTTTATTGATATGGGAAATAAGAGAACTTATAGAGGGAGATGGGAAATACGGGAGATGGTAGAGAGTTTTTCAGAAATGTGAAAATTTCAAAATGCCCTCCTATTACAAGTTGAAGGCCTTAAATAGGTCTTAGAAGTTCTGACTAATATTTAACAAAAAATATCTATTTTACAACTGTCCATACACTAAGATATTTACTCTAACCTGAGTTGCTGATGACTATTCATATGTTCTGCACGTGTCTATTACTATCTTTTCATCCTTATCTTGAACTTGTCTTTTGATGACTTTAGTAAGATTTTGGCTTTTCTTTCTTGAAGATTTGTGCCACTTGTCTTTGAGTCTTCATTTTGTATGTGGGGTCCATTAAGTAGGTTTTCAAACTTTTGAAGGGATGCAGGCACTTTTTTTTTCTATTGAGAAGGTATGTCTGTGCTATTCCTTGTAGATCCAGTATGTCTCCATTGCTTGGTTGGTTGGAATATGAGGAATTAGTATCTAATAACTCCATTATTTGTTTTGAATGATTCTCATTATCTAGATTTGACAAGGCTTCTTTGAGTCTTCTTTTTAATTCTTCCTTGGAGAGGTGGGAATCCTTCTGTGAGGATGAACTTGTTGTTGGCTTCTCCGTTGGACTCCATCCTTTAATCTTGATAGTTTTGCTTAAGTATTTGATCCCTTTAATATCATAAATATAGAAGGACCAATAGATACTATTAAATTCTCTTAGAGAAATTTTTTTTTACACTATTTTACATTTTCTGGTAGTGTAGAAATATTCTGCTCTGCTTGGAACTTTTCAAATTACTTTTGGAACTGTTGACTATACCTGTTTATTTCCTCCAAACCGGTTCCACAAGTCGTAGAACCATCGGGGAATCATGAAAGTCTTCATCTACTCTGAATATTTCACGAACCAAGGGTGAGTGTTAGGCCTAACATATATAAAGATGTACTAGGCTTCCTTATAATCGTACCAATTATAAGTCGGAGGTTGGTAATTTCTCGATAGAGGAATAGGTGTTTGTAGGTGATCTACATACCATTCAAATGGGCTTAATATTCTTTTGATTGGTAATTTCAAATATTGAATACTATTAAGATCATTTATATCTACTAACTTTGCATGATTTACAATAAATCAGTATCTGTTAATATGAACTCATAATACCTTTGGGTCTTGAGGGAATCATCTGTCTCCATATAGTCCCAATTTTTATAACAAGGTTTTAACAACTATGGTACACAAAAACCTTTGTACTTTTTATCAAGTGCCATTATCGACAGTATCTGCAAATCTACTATCTTAAATTGATTTTTACCAGGAATACTCTGTTCCTCTTTCTTTTGCAGAGTAGCTGGGGAGACTGCTTGTAAATATGTCTCCGGTGGTTTCATCGCATTACTATCTTTGGTTTGGATGGCAATGATTTTATTGATTGAGGAATATTCTTCTTCAAATATTTGCTTAAGAGGTTGCATCTTGGGTAAACTGGAATGGATTCTCTTGACGGTAGGGGAACGGTAGGATTTGGCAAGGATGAAAGTTCTGTCAGGACTGAAAACCTATTTTTTGACTTTTTATCTTCTTTATGGAAGGGTCTTTTTATTTTTTCTTCTTGTCGAAAAAGCTGGAATGGAGGCCTCAACTTCGATCCCGGTGTTCCAGGTCTCATAATTTTCCTTTAAGAAAATATTTTATTAAAATTTTTGGGAGATAATTTCTCCCTTTATAAAATCAAATTGTTGACATCTTTTTGTAAAAAAGTTTTGGTTGTTTATAAAGAATTTTAACATTTCATGATATTATAATTTTTTTTAATAATGGATTAGTTTTTCTCTAATCCCCATTGGACTGAATTTATCCTAAAAATAGTTTGATCATTTATAAAATCACTTTTTTCTTTTGATATATTGTTTAGATAGGGAAAAATAATCCTTTTTCCAAAAATAGTGGTGTTGATGCCAACTAGCTCAGTAATATAAGGTTTTATTTGAGTTATAAAAGTAAGACCTAATATTATCTCTTCATTAATATCTCTAGTTATTACAAAATCATTAATAAAACAAAATCCGTCATTGCAAATATGGGCTTTAGAGAGTCTATAATTTGTTTTTAATTTTTCCCATGTTGCAGAGAATAAGCATGTAGTACCTTTTTCTAGTTGAACAGAATATCAACTTCATCAATCATCCTTCAAATGTATATAAAAGAAATAGTAAATACACAATAAAATTATAAATTCTACAAACAGATACATTAAAAACAAAAAAAGGGAATAAACAAAATTCTAAAAAATATAGATTCATATAGGGACCATAAAAAATAACAAAACTGACCCTATAAACACATAAAAAAGCACACATTTTTTCCTTAAACAATAAATTTCATGAGATTTTGATAGACATCATCAACATCCCCCACATGCCTTGTTAGGTCGACTTTCTTAACTAATTAAAGTATAATTTTTTGAAAAAAAGACTTACCTTTTATGAATATATCTATAACTAGCTAAAAAAAAATGAGATTTTCTTCCTTTAAATCGTACAAACGATCAAAACCTCCGACTGACAGAATACGCGAGAGAATACGTTGAATTAGTTTTTCAATATTACAAAAATTAAAAAGGGTGTGGATCTTGGGTTCGGTCTTGGGTTAGTTTAAATTGATGGGTCGGATCATGGGTTGGTAAAGGGTTGGGTGGATTTACTTTTAGTGATGTGGCACTTATTTTTATTATGTGGCAATTAAAAGTTAAAAAAAGAGGGGGGGGGGGGATTATAAATTCCAACACATCATTTAACAGCTAAAGGTAAATATTTTGGTCCTAAACTTTAACAGCGAGGACATACTTAGACCAAACTTGTAACGGGTGGAATATTTGGAATTTTTTGCAAAGTTTAGGGGCATATTTGACCCTTTTTCCCAACTATATTTTGAGTAAAGTCAGTCCAATAGGGATTAGAGAAAAACTAATCCACTAATAAAAGAAAATTTTATATTATCATGAAATTTCAAAATTTTTTAAAAACAGCGAAAACTGTTTTACAAAAAGATATCAATAATTTGATTTTATAAAGGGAGAAATTCTCTCCCAAAAATTTTAACAAAAAATTTTCTATAGGAACATTAAGAGACCTGGAACACCAGGATCGGGGTTGAGGCCTCTATTCTAAAATTTTCGACCAGAAGAAAAAATGAAAAGACCCTTCTATGAAGAAGATAAAAAGTCGAAAAGTAGTTTTTCAGTCCTGACAGAATTTTCATCCCTGCTAAAGCCTACCATTCCCCTATCGTCAAGAGAATCCATTACTAGTTTACCAAGGATGCAACCTCCTAAACAAATATTTAAAGAAGAATACTCCTCAACCAATAAAAACATTTCTATCCAAACCAAAGATAGTTATGCTATGAAACCATCGGAGACATATTCACAAGCCGTCTCCCCAATCACTCTGCAAATAAAAGAGGAATGTAGTATTCCTGATAAAAAAAAATTAAGATAGTAGATTTGCAGATACTATCGAAAATGGCACTTGATAAAATGTATAAAGGTTTTTGAGTACCAGAGTTGTTAATACTTTGTTATACAAATTGGGACTATGTGGAGACAATGATCCCCTTAAGACCCGAAAGTATTATGAGTTCATATTAACATATACTAATTCATTGTAAATCCATCATAATTTAGCAGGTATAAATTTCCAAATAGTATTCAATATTAGAAGTTTACAATCAAAATAATATTATGACCATTTGAATGGTATGTAGATCACCTAGATACACCCATTCTCTATTGAGAAATTATCGATCTCAGACGTATAATTAGTACGATTATAAGGCGGCTTGGTACAACTTTATGTATGTAGGTCCTAACACCTACTCTTGGTTCATGAAATATTTAGAGAAGATAAAGACTACTATGAATCCCTGATGGTTCTACGACAGGTGGAACCAGTTTAGAGAAATAAACAGGTATTGTCAACACAGTTTCAAAAGCAATTTGAAAATTTCTAGGTAGAGCAGAATATTTCTACACTACCAAAAAATATAAAATGGTGTGAATTTTTTATCTCTAAAATAATTTCATATATTATCTATTGGTGTAATACCTCGTACTTCTACCTAGTTTATAATCATCCCAAAAATGTTAAAGACATTTTTAGAAGATGAATCCACTTTTATACATGTGTTATTTTCAATATTTTCACTTTTTAACATGTGGAAAATTGAATAAGCTTTTCATCGATACCAAATTTGCCCAAATCCAACACCCGAGTAAAGAGTTAGAGCCATTTTAGTAAGGCAGTGTGACACCTGAGCCATCAACGCGTCGCGGAGCTAGCCAAAATGGAAATTATCAAAATCCAGTAAGCCTCTATGATTATGATGCATCTCTCTAAGGCTCAAATTCACAGTTGTTAAATTCCAGTGATACAGCGCGATAGTGCCGCGTCGCGCCAAGGGTCCAGATTAAAAATTTTCACAGAATTAAAATCGCGTTGAAGGGTTAAAAGGGTCAATTTATCACCCCAATATATACCCAATAACACATGATTCATCCATAATTCACCCAAAATATATTGTTTCTCTCAAGTTTCTCTCAAGAACAAGCTAGGGTTTTCAATTGGGGATTCGAATCCAAGACTTAAATTCAAGAATCTCTCCGTCAATCTTCATAGAATCAAGAACTAAGGTATGCACAGTGTTCATTCATGGATTCCTTTCATCCATGAATCCCAAGAATCAAGTTTTAAATCTTGTATTGTGAATATTTTACTGTGGGTTGATTATGTTCATGTGATTATGGTTGTATGATTCCCAAGTTGGAATCTTTATGTGTTTTTCATGAAACTATGCTAGTATGTGGTTTTAAACATGTGAAATTGAGTTGAAATATGGAGTTTTGTTGTATTAATTTGAGGGTCATGCCTATGCCCTAAGTCATGCATCCTAGGTGTTTGATAAAATTCCTAATAGATTAGAAATTATGTATTATAGCTTAATTGTGACCCAAGTGATAAGTGTATGCTTTACCCTATGACTAAGAATGACTTCCATGATATTGTGTGCAATATGAATGGTTGAGGGAATGTCCATGTGATTAGGTTGATGAAAGTATGACATATTTATATGCAATTCCATTCATGTACAATACTATGTTAACTATGTGCTTCATGAAATCCCTAAATTAATGTATTATGAATAGTTGATATTGGTCATGTGTTTAAGAAGTGTCATGTCTTGTCAGTTTCATCCTATCGAGTCCTGGGGGTACTTGTACTCGATAATTTAGCTGTGTGCCTAGAGCCAGTGTCATGTTTTCACGATACTCTCAGTCAAGCCATGATCCTTAGAATTGATTCAGTCTCATGAATTCGGAAAACTCACTAAATTTAGTATCAGTCTAGTCCTACTCAGTAATCTCGGTAACCTCAGTATTCCCAGAAATCTCAGTAACTTCAGTACTCTCCGTCTGTCCTCAGATCTCAGTAGCATTTTGTCAGTCAATAGAACTTAGTGAACTCAGTTTAGCTTCGCTAAATAATACTATTAGTATCAGTTCAGTCCAGTTAATTATTTCAGTATCTAGTTCGGAGTAGGATTCAGCACCGAGTGAACCCAAGAATAGGGATTCACTTATTATTCAGTAAAAAGTGTGATCCTTAGAAGTAATCCTTGTATTCCAGAACTACATAGCCAGCGTAGGTTGAGATGCACCCTATGCATTTAGGGATTTATACATCTTATTTGAGTTTCCTACTAGAAGGGGTTGACGGAAGAGCTCCCTTCCAGAGAGGGTATACTCACAGCTTGTCTTTACTCGTGGCATGATACTGATACCCTTTTAGCAGGGGTTATGGGTTGGAACCCATTAGTTCAGTTTTGGGGCATGACCATTAGATAATTACCTCCCGCAGTATCAGTTTCAGATCCAGTTTCAGTAATAGAACTCAGTTCAGTTCAACAGAAATCCAGGACTGTCAGATACAGTCAAATCAATACAGTATGGAACCCAACTAGTTCCATCAATATTAGGACTATTAGATAAAATCACTCATGTTATCAATATTTAGACTCAATAATCATATTATCACAAACTCAGTTAATAGTATATTAATTATACAAAACTCATGTTATCAGTATTTAGTTTCAAGACTGTCAGATACAGTCAATCAGACCAGTTCTTCATAATCAGAACTATAAAAAACAGTCATTCCTTTATTAGTAATATGACATTAGTTCCTCAATATTTAGTAGAATCAGCCATTCAGTATCCTCGTATCAGAACTCAGATATCAGTAAATCCACGATATCAGAATTCATGAGTCAGCGTTATCACGATCGCAGGTACAATTACATGTTCACGCATGTATTCTCATGTCCATGCTATACAGTGAGTTATTATTGTTCATGCTTAAGAACCCTTGCATTTAGCCTACCTCACTTGCATACCAGTACATTCAATATACTATTGCATTTGCACTATGGTGTTTTATAGCATAGGTTTAGAAGTATGAGCTCCCAAGCATCTTTAGTATATCAGAAGTTCAGCAGCCAGACTAGCAGTGAGTCCTCATTAATAAAGGATAGCATGATTATATAATTACTTTATTATTTCAGTAGTTCAGAGTTTGTTGGGGACATGTCCCATCAACTCCACAGTTTTCAGATAGTTTAGAGGCTTTCAGACTACAGTATGTTTCAGACAGTTTATTTTAGTTTTGGATATTTTATATCCCATTACAGACATTGTATTATATTTATTATTAGTTCAATTTTGAACCTTATGGCTTACAGCTTATCTTCCGCATATTACAATGTATTATTCAGCGCTCAGTTATAGATATCAGTATGGGTTAGCTTTTGTCCTTTGGGGTCATGAGCACTATGTAGCATTCCGGGTATAAGATTTGGGGCGTTACAATTGGTCCTTCGATATCTATGAAATTCAAAGGATCAAATACTTAAGAAAAACTATCAAGATCAAAGAATAGAGTCTAACAGAGAAGCCAACAACAAGTTCATCCTCACAAAAGGAATCCCACCTCTCCAAGGAAGAATTAAAAAGAAGACTCAAAGAAACCTCATCAAATCTAGATGATAAGAATAATTCAAAACAGACAATAGAGTTATTAGCTATTGTTTCCTCATATTCCAGCAAAGTGAGCAACGGAGACATACTGTATCCATAAGAAATAGCACAGACATACCTTCTTAACTGAAACAAAGGTGCCCACACCACTTTAAAAGTTTGAAAAGTTACTTAATGGACCCCACAAATAAAATAAAGACTAGAATATAAGTGGCATAAATCTTCAAGGAAGAAAAAGCCAAAATCTTCTTAAAGTCATCAAACAACAAGTTCAAGATAAGGATGAAAAGATAGTCAAAGACACGTGTAGAACAAATGAATAGTCATCAGCTACTCAGGTGTAGAGTAAATAGCTTAGTGTATGTACAGTTGTAAAATAGATAGTGTTTGTTGAATATTTGTCATCACTTCCGAGGCTTAATTAAGGATATCAACTTGTAATAGGAGGGCATTCTAAAATTTCCAAAACTCAAAAAAACTCTCTACCATCTCCAATATTTCCCATTCTCCCTCTATAAAGTTCTCTCATTTCCCTTATCAATAAAAAGTTCTTGTAAGTATAAAATTCTCTATAGCTCTACTGCTTTAATTAATTTTACTTTAGATTATTTTGTTCTTATTTTAAGTTTAATTAGTTTAAAAGTTAATTTGACAGTTTAAATTACTTTCAAAATAAAAATTACTTTAAATTGTTATTTTGCTCCCCGAACCGCTATTAAATGGCTACACAACTTAAGGAATAAAACTGAGAACATAGAGGAAGAACAACAGTAATTACTAACCAGAAAAATAATTATTCTAAGTGTTACTCTTGGAATAATTATTTTTCTGGTTAGTAATTACTGTTGTTCTTCCTGTGAATTAACAAACCATTGTAATTATTGCGGTGAAACTTGCACTTGTGACATTCATTCTATAAATGTTATCACTACTAATAATAAATAAAAATAGGCCTCATTTGGCATGATAGATCATCTAGAGGACCCAACTCTTAGGAGAAAAAATTTAATAGCCTTAAAAGATATTGTTCTTGATCAATAGGTTGATTTAAAGAAATTATTCAAACCTTTTAATATGAAAAATGTACTAAATAACTTTAAAGAACATAAGTCTGAAACAATAATACAAGATCTTCATATAGAATTATTGTACTTAAAGAAAGAATTTAAACAAGTTAAGCAAAGACTTAAGAATCTAGAAATAGAATCACTTGCTAATAAAATATTAAAGGATTTAACGCCAAACAAAGACCCCAAATCACATCAGTTTGAGCCTAGTGAAACATCAGGAGTAAAAAGTGACAATAAAGAAATCGAGTCTCTAGAAATAGAATCTCTAGAAAAACTTCCTATAAACAAATCAGGAATTAATACAATTACAATAGTCAAAGCACAAAGTTTCTATATACTAATTACTATAGTTTTAAGTAAAGATTATGAAATTCATAAGATTACATTATTTGATACACGTGCATTATGAAAACTGCATTATAGAAGGATTAATTCCATAGAGTAGGGGCTAAGGTTATTTTCATTAATATGTAATATATTCTATATATTATTGCTATTTCTCATGTATTTACCTTACTATTCATGTTTTTTTAATATTTATTGTTAATGTATCCATAACATTTTGATCAATATTTATAGAAAAATTAGGATAACAATTAACGTATACTGACCCATTAGCGAGGTTACTTTGTAATACTGCTAATAACGAATCATCAAAATTCAGTAACCTATTATCTGTTAAAAGTAGACATATAGGAACATCTAAAACTAATCTATATAATGGTTTAAATGTTACTTGAATAAGACCTATGTGAAGGAATTTGTAATTTAACCTATATCTATTAATATCTTCAGCTACTAATGATTTAATAGTCTCAATATTTCTATTAATTGCAATTGTAGATTCCAAAGTATTGAGACTATTAAATTATTAGCAGCTAAAGATATTAATAGATATAGAAAATATTACAAGTTCCTTCACATAGGTCTTGTTCAAGTAGCAGTTAAACCATTATATAGATTAGGTTTAGATGTTCCAATATGTCTACTTTTAAGAGATAATAGGTTATTAATTTTTGATGGTTCATTATTAGCAGTATTACAAAGTTACCTCGTTAATAGCCCGGTATACATTAATTGTTATCTTAATTTCTATAGATATTAATGATCAAAATGTTATGGATACACAAAAATTAAATGTTAAAACAAAAAACACGAAATAGTAAGATAAATATAAGAGAAATAGCAAAAATATACAAAATATATTATAGATTAATGGAAACAACTTTAGCCCCTAAGGATAAAATAGTTAGTAATAAAGGAGCTACCATGCTTATGGAAGCTAATCATAATCATAATAATACCTTTGTCCAAAAAATGATAAAATTGGATGATGTATTAATAAAAGATAATTGACATTTTGACTCTATAACCAAGCCATAAATAGAACAAGAAAATTCAAATATTGAGCAAGCAGTACAATATCCAGATGGATCTATAGATTTAAAACTTCTAAGATCACAATGTAACATCCCGTATTTTTGCGCTAGAATTGTAACCGTTGTTCCTACATGTGTAAAATTTAATATAAATAATTACCATGTGGATATAAGTTTCGTGATAACTATCCTAGTGTGTGAAGTGCTCTCGTGGTGAAAAATATTCATAAGAAGCACTTAGCACGAAGTTGAGCTAAGAGCCTTTGATTCGTTAAATCTTTGCATTCGATTCTACTAGGGTCAACTATGAACATGTATAACTTTTGATACACGTAGAATTTTACAAATCAAGACCCATTATATTGTAGATATTGAGTTAGCTTTCCAACAATACCAATCTCGCCTTAATCCGATACCCGAGTAAAAAGTTATGGCATTTTTGGTGAGAGACAGTAAGCTGACGCGATTGCAACGCGAGTGTTGCTGTCCCCAATGTGATAGACAATGTGATACAGAGTTATTTCATACAATGCTTTAGTTCTTAAATGGTATAGGGTTACTTTGGTCTATTTTCCTGACCCAAAACCGTCCATAACACATAATTTCATCCCCCAAAAGCATTAGATACATTATTTATTCATCATCTTCTCTCCAAGAAAACCCTAGCTCCCTCCAGAAAACCAAGAACTTCATCAAATATTCTTTAAGAAAAGCAAGAACCTAAGTTTCCAAATTCAAGAACTTCAAGAAGAAGATTCAACAACACCATTCGAGATTCAAAGTTCAAGCTTTTGCATCCAATTAATCAAATAAGGTATGTGGTGTCATGAACAAGGATACTCCTTTCATCCTTGTGCCTAAAACTAGTTTTTAAAGATGAATTTCCATGAATTTCAATTAGGGTTCATACCCAAAGTATCTTATTTTTAGTTTTAGATTTATAAAGTGATTGAAGTATGAAAAATCCATATTTGTCTTGATTTAGAGAATTCTCTTTTATGATTCGAACACCCTGAGTATGATTTAAGACATTGATTATAGATTTTCAACTGAGTTTAAGCATGATATTATGACTTTAATTTCATTATCTTGATGTTGTTGAATTATTTCAAGAAGTATATTGATCATGGTGTTTTGCTATGAATTTGCATGAGTTTAAAGAATGGGTTTTAAGCCTTAAGATTAAGTATTGATATTTCAAAAAGCTAATGATTTTAAGCCTCTTTGATGATTATTTACTAAGGTCAAAGAAAGAATTGATCTTTTGATCCTAAACTAAGATAATAAATTCACATTATTCATTTAGTTCAAGATTTAAAGAAAGAGAAGCATAATTGATTTTCATCACAAACCCTTGTGCTATTTTAAGGTGGATTTCTTAAAGTTTTGATCAAAAGAATGGGAGTAGTATTTAGCACCGAGTTGGGTATGTTTCCAAGGTCTCATTCGCTAGAACTACATGCCACCATAGGATTATGATTAAGTGCCCAAAGTAGGCTAAGTCAGTGATCACTTAAGAGAAGGTCATACTCCTTGGAAAGAGTATAAACCCTCCTTAATGTGAAGTTTTCCCCTTAGGGGAACAAGACGTTGGACTCCATGATGGCTCACATGGTTTATGTCAATTAGAAGAACCTCCCAAAGTATCTAAGTCCTAAAATAGAATAACAGAACAACTTTTAGAAATCAAGTGTAAAGGCTCACAATTTTACTCAGATATTGTTTTACATAGGACATTAACTATGAAATTTTCATCTTTTAATTTACAGATGATAAAGGTGAGTCCTTTTACACTTAGCCTGCATGATTTGAAAATATACTTGAATTCAGTCCTACTTATTCCACTAATAGAAAGAGTAAAAGTACAGCTTTTAGAACTAAGTGTTATGAGTCACAAGATTTATACAGTATGCTTTATTATTCATGATTTATGATTTTCAGCTTTCAGTTATTCAAGCCAATGTGAGTCATTTACACTTAGCATGCATTATTTACAAATTATATGTAAAATTAGTCACAGTTCTTACTTATGCTTTCACCCCCACATGCTCAGTACATTCCAAAAGTATTTATTCACATATACATCTATGTGCTACATTATTTAATAATGTAGGTACCAGTTGTAGTACACCATCATAATCAGACAGTTGCATCTTACAGTCATGTAACACCCCGATTCTCAAGAACCGGAATGCCACACGGTGCTTATGATCCCGAAGGACCACAAGCTAATCCTTTTTCTGATATCTGTACCTGTTCATTGCATAATATAATAAAATACATGCGAAAAATGGCTAACACTTTCCATAAGGTTCAAACATCTAGAAATATACAATACCTTAAACCACACACTAATACATCTTTCTGAAAAGCCTCTACACTGCCTTAACTGTGGAGTTGAAGGGACAATTCCCCCAACTAACTCTATCTACTAAAATCAAATACTGTAATAACAACATCCTCGGATGATGAGGACTCACTGCTACACCCACTGCTGCTATACAATTGACTTCTAAGATGCTCCAAGTTTCACACCTCTGAACCTATGGTGCCCCAAAATAAAAGAACACCATAGCGTGAATGCGTCAGTACTAAGATGTACTGAGTATGCAAGCAAGGAAGGCTAAAATGCAAGGGCTTATGCATGAACATTTAATCAACAGAATAATCATGAGAATAACAAAAGAGTACACATATATGAATGCACAGTTCATAACCATTATAACAATTATAACGACTCCAGATACCATAACCCGGATACCACTTTACTGTCCTCGGAACTCACTACTATACAGGGGAACTGCATTACTGAATCATAAGATACTAACACTGATCAATCTAATACACTCACACCTCTGACTCTTGAAGATTTATACTGACACAAAAACCGTAGAAAGTAGTTACATAACTCACCATGACTCCTCATAAAGCAACTAAATATGTGGGGGTGCACGCAATAATTTGAATAATATCTTTGATTTTGTAAAACATGCGTACAGAAAATGAAGACTCACATGGCTTGAATTTCATTATCCATACTTCTCATAATATTATAGAGAGGAAAACATAAGTAAAATCCCATAAATCATCATAAAATCATCAATATTCATCGTAAATTCTCATGACTCATCATAGACAACCAAACTCATCAACTCAAGACTCAGAGCGACTAGATAGTTTCAAGAAACATACACTTATAGATAGGGGAGTTTCCTATAACCGACAACTCCACGTGAGCTGCGTGGAATACCATCATTTGCCCTCCTAGGGAGAGAACTCCCATTGGCGGGAGTGTTGTACTCTTGCCAGGGAGTACAACCTTAAATCTTTCATAATTATAATTTGGCTCTCTGGCCAATAATATCATCATCAACAACCCTACGGTGGCACATATGTTTGGGGAAATACAAAATTTCCCTCTCGGTGCTAAGTAATACTCCCCGACTAGCTAAGAACGCGTTAGAAAATCCACCACAACATCACAAGGGTCTATCATAAAGACCAAATCAAATCTCTTTCTCATTTATCAAATCATATCAATTTGTGGATTCCTAACTCAACACATTTTAGCTCAAAACATTTTAATTTTCCTCAACATCAACATGGTATCAATAACACAATATTTTATCTCTGCGAGCTTAAAATTAATATAAATCATCCCGACTCTGCGGATGAAAATCAATATTCTCAAATGATCATTCTTTCATTTCAATATTCAAATCATGACAATAGCTTTTGAGAAGCATTTAAGATCTTCAAATCATAGTAAGATTTTGTATGTCGTAATGTAACTCAAATTATGGCTCTTATATCAAGAATCCTCAAAAAAAATAATTTCATGTAGTGGTATGCAATTTATGGCATAAAATCTCAATTCAAGAAAACAAGATAATAAGGTTATTATGTATACCAATATTGCAGGATTCAAAGTTCCATAAATCATATCTTGAAAACACTTGAAATATCAACTCATGGTAGAAATATGAAATTCATCATATCAAATCATAACTTGGGAATAATAAAGTAATCATGTACATCAAAGCTTAAACAATTTATATTTTTCATAACCTTAAAATTCGTTGGGTATTTACCCACTTTACAAAATCATGAAATTCCAATGATAAAATCAATTCTTTGGGCACAAGAATGAAAAGATATTCTTGTTCAAAACCCCACACACTAAGTTCTCACGGAATTTATGTTAATATCTCAAATGATCGGAAATTCATCGATCATAGCCCGACTAAGATTATCGCGGAACTGAATTAGCTCTAGACCAGCAGACTATTTCGGGCATATGTACCCCCAGCAATCAATAACATAAGTAATACATAGTATACAACAACGCATACTCACATGCCCACAGTCCATCATGCAGTATGCATTCATTAACACCTCACACCAATCATTTGAAGATCATATGCATATACAAGTATTAGGATCTCATGCCATTACATCGTAGATCATTCAACAAGGATGCATATGGTTAAGGAAGGATGCAACATCACATAGTTCATCCAATCAGAATACACACAAATAACCTACATTCAACACATCATGGTTCACTTCTCAAGGTTTTTTCTTTAAGATCTTGATATATGCAATTCGACCCATAATTAGACATTTCACACTTAGCGTGGCCTAATGGAATTACCATTTCCCTCAAGCATCATAGTAAACACGTAGCATGAAAGTATGGTATGAACTCATCACTTCGATCACAAGGGGTGATACGATCCATTCTTCTTCAACTAGGCATTTCTACAGTTACCGTGCATGCACCATTTAGGCATAGGTCAGTATGAATAATTACATGTGCTACAACACCATCATTCATCTTAATTCTACCAACTAAATCCCTTGTATGCACTTACAACCATAACATAAGCCTTCCACACAACATCCCCAATTTTAGACAATAACATGGAGTTCATGTTGAACGTATACATAGAAAGTAGTCTAGTCATTTAGAAGTTATTATATCCTAAGAACGTAAATTTATAGCCTCTTAGATAATTCCACAAACACCTTACATGTACTTTTAGGCATTGGTGAATTCGTCAAATTCTCATGTTTT
>NC_061122.1:78352239-78442453 GCF_002878395.1 Capsicum annuum
TGTAAAGAATGAGTACTTTTGATAATCCCCATGGTATATTTCTCTTTACTTTCTGTATGAGTGTCTAAAGAATTTAATATTAGGGTTATGTTGAATTTGAGTGTCATTGTGTATGATATTGTTATGTTTGCATGGATTTTAGTTGTTGTGTATGGATTTCACCATTTCTTGAGCTTATGTGTTGGAATTTGATGGGTGAAAACGCTAAATCTTCAAATAGGTTTGATGAGCAAAAGCTCCAAGCTTTAGAAACCATTTTTCATCCTCGAAAGAGGGATTTAGGTGAATATTAGGTAACCCATAACATCCTCAAAAAAGGGTTATAAAGGGACAAAACAATGGTGAACAACAAAGCCTATGGTTTACTACCCTTTGCACTCTTAGAAAGAAGTGTTTTGGAAGTGGAAATCATGTCAAGAGTATCATCAAAGAAATAGGATTGCTTGGTTAAGGTTTTGGGTGGTTATATAAACTCCACACTTGTTAGGTGCTCGAAAGAGCCAATGGGTGAAATCGGTGGGGTTTTATTGAAAAATTAACTTCAATGATCTTTGACCTAGCCTATCTGTTAATTAACAACTAAAGTCCATAACAATCCAACATTACTCCACATGATTTATATCTAAGGATATATAATCCCAAGATCTCTCCAAACCTTGAGTTCAAACCTAAGATAGCATTTACTGCCTTTTGTTGAAGTTTGTGTGAAAAGATTTCAAACATTTTCCCTCACTTAGTTGTACATGTTGTTTTGATTATCATTTCAGAGCACCTATAGTAACTTGAGCACCCATCGGTTTGAAGTCTACAACATTCACTCCTTGAGATTCGACCAGAATTTACATTGGGTTACTTGACAACGACCATCTTACACATCTATCATGGGAGTAAGTTGAGCATTATCAAGATGGCACCATTGTCGTGGAGTAAAATATAGATTTCTCTTGAGTGGTGTTATTTTCACATAGGAGTATCCGTAGTGTCGCACTTTATATACTTTGTTGCTTTTGGATATTTTGTAAGTAGTCTTAGCATAACCAAAACTATATGTAAAGGCACCAATTATGTAGAGTCCCTTGATAAAAACACTCATGGAAAAGGTCACTCAAATGGTAGGAGTCATATTAGTGAAAACCATATCCCACCTCACCATGAGAGCGGGACATTTCATATGACTAAAGTCATGCTATAACACCCCAAAATCTGATCCTCGGGACACCACATGGTGCCCCGAACTACAACTAGTCCTGAGCTAACCCTGCCTGCCTTTTCTAAATCTGAACCTCATAATAGGGGAAAATATAATTGAAAAATCATAACATATGCGGAAAATTGTCTGAATCATCTAGGTATATCTGAATCATGCTAATCTCGAAAGTTTGATAAAGCAAATACTGAAAATCTGAGTACTAAAATAAAAATTTGAATAATAAATCTGGTAGTCCGACAAGCCTCTGCTATCTAAATCTAGAGTGTGACTGGGACAGGCCCTAACTGACTCAATCTATCTGAACAAAATAAGAAACATCTGCTAATAAACTGAAAGTGTGAATAACTAAGTCCCTGAACTATGAGGACTCACCAACTGCGGAAATGTAGAATAGATACTTGAGGATCACTCACGCAGCTGAGATTGATCCCTGAACCTAATAAGATAATGTAGCACATAGACATATATGTGGATTGGCACTTTGAGGATATACTAAGTATATGGGGGTGTATGCAATAAGTAAACAATATCATCACAGTTTATAAAATCATGAATGCTAAATGTAAATGACTCACACAGGCTTGAGTAATCTGAAATCTAAAAATCATAATTATAATTGATAAGACATATAACGTAAGTCTTGTGATCCATTACACTTAGTTCTGAATTCTGTAAAATAGTTTATCTTAGGGCTTAAAATCATAAGACAATAACTTCCAAAACATATGCTTTTATCTTAAATAATCTTATCTGACGGTGTTCATGACACAAATAATCTCTAAATAACAATCTAAAATTAGGCTTAATGACCCATGTATCAAGCTCATGTTAAAACATCTTAAAATTCATAGTTGATAATTTTAAACACACATAATTCATCATAAAATCTGGAATTTACTGCATAATGGATAGAAATACGAATATAATCATGTAATTGAACTTTTAAATCATGGGAAATCTCATAATCTCGCAAATAATGATAATGGGTATGAACCCTAACTTAAATTTTATGGGCGATCTCATAAATTGCAGTAAATTTGTAATTAAAATAGAGTATTGGGAACAAGGATGAAAGAATATCCTTGTTCAAATCCCAGATACCTTAATTTGTGATCTTTGATGGAAAACTTGAATCTTAGATCCCTATTGATGTTTTGGAGATGACTTCTTGGAGTTCTTGAATTGGGGATTCTCAATATTGTATTATCTTGGAGAATTGATGGAAGAAATTTTGAGTTTCTTAGAGAGGAAGTATGAGAATTAGGGTTTTGTTTGAGAGAGAATGATGAATAAAGCATAAAGTACTTTCAAATATGATTAATCTTTAGTTTTTGGGCGGACTGGGGGTTGAAGATTTATCAAAACACCCCCTTAAACTTTGTAATGGAACTGGAAAACGTACATTTTCCCAATTTTGATGGACACCGCGATGCGAAAATATCCCGCTGGCTCACTGGAAATCGGCGGATGGAAACTGGGTAGACTCCGCAATGTGGAGACATCCACGTTGCGGTGCCCCTTTGGAATGCCATTTTAGCACATAGAGCGATGCACCATTATAGCTCTTGACCTCTGGAAATTGACAACTGAGAAATTGACCCTCTCCGCTATGTGCTAATATCGCGAAGGTCCACTGGAATGGGACAATTGGAAATTACACCAATCCGCGATGCGCTAATGGTTCAAACGACGGTGTTTTACTACTGGAAATAGCCATAACTTCTTAATCGGTTATCGGATTTAGGAGAATCTTATATCGTTGGAAAGTTAATTCAATTCCCTATGCAATGGAAAGTCTAAATCTAAGGAATTCCATGTGAAATAAATAGTATTCATTTTGGAAGTTATCCCTTAACATTCTAGGGATGAACTTAAGCTAGGAAAAGTGTGGGGTAGTGAAATATCTCCCTCTTGGGAACATTCGTCCTCGAATATGGATTGTTAAGATGAAATTTCTGAGGAATTAGAGAATATAAGGTAGCATGCGCAACTAAACAAAACTACAAGTCTTAATCTAAATCATTCTGAGCTTCTGAGTAATTCTGTGAGTGCATGAACTTACATGAAGACAACTATATAGCTGAATGTAATGAGTAGAAAAGAATTGTATCAATGAAGAGTATTACCTTCGGCTAAATCTGAGTTTGTGGAGAAAAGGTGAGGGTAATTGGATTGTATATCTTCTTTTGCTTCCCAAGTTGCACCCTCAACAAACTGATTTCTCCAAAGAACTTTGACCAATGGAACTTCTTTGTTAGTCTACGAATCTAATGATCTAAAATATCAAGTCGAATCTTTTCGTATGAAAGACTACTCTGAATATCTGAGCTTTCTAATGGAACTGCAACAGTGGAGTCACCGATACTCTTCTTAAGCATAGAGACATGGAATACAAGAGGAATGGCTGACAAGTCTGCAGGCAACTCAAGCTCATAAGCTACTCTCCCAACATGACTCAGAATTCTCAAAGGGCCGATATACTGGGGATTGAGTTTCCCCTTCTCGCTAAATCTCTTTACTGCTTTCATGGGTGAAATCTTCAGATACACTAAATCACCAACCTTAAACTCGAGGCCCCTTCTTCTAACATCTGCAAAGGATTTCTGACGGCCCTGGTCTATTTTTAATCTTTCTCTAATCAACTTAACTTTTTCCATAGCTTCAAACACTGCATCAGGCCCAAGAAAAGCGACCTAACCCACCTCAAACCAACCTATGGGTAATCTACATCACCTCCCATAAAGAGCCTTAAACGGAGCCATCTGAATACTACAATGATAATTGTTATTTTAAGCAAACTCAATCAATGGTAAATGCTCATCCCAACTACCCTTGAAATCAAGAGCGCATGCCCTCAACATATCTTTTAGAGTTTGGATGGTCCTCTCTGAATGACCATTTTTCTAAGGGTGGAAACCTAATCTAAGGTGGACTTGTGTACCAAGACCTTTCTGAAAAGCCCTCCAAATCTGGGAAGTAAACTGAGTACCTTTATCAGAGATGATAGACTAGGGAACCCCATGCATTCTGACTAACTCTCGGATATACAACTTAGCATAATCCTCAATTGTATAAGCCATGTGAACTAGCAAAAAATGCGTTGACTTAGTTAATCTATCTACAATAACCCAAATTAAATCATGATTATGTCGCGATTGGGGTAAACTAGTCACAAAGTCCATATTTACCTCTTCCCACTTGCAAGTGGGGATACCAAACTCTTGCAATGTTCTACCAGGTCTTTGGTGCTCTACTTTAACCGGTTGACAAATTGCACACTCGGCTACAAACTCTGCTATATTACTTTTTCACACCACTCCACCAATAGATTTCCCGCAAGTTGCAGTACACCTTGGGAGCACCTAGATGAATAGAATAACATGCACCATGCACTTTAGCCATAATTCTCCATCTCAAATCATCAACACAAGGCACACACAATCTACCCTGATATCTCAACACGCCATCTCCCCCTAGAAGAAAACCTCTACCTTTTGGTCTTTAACTGACTCCTTCAGTTTGACCAAACTAGAATCCATATCTTGCTTCTCCTCCACTTTCGAAACTAGGAAAGAGTCGGGACTACTCTAAACCCAAACATTCACTTCAGTTGAGTCAACCAACCTAACACCCAATCTAGCTAATCGATGAATTTCTCAACCTAACTCTTTCTTATCATTCTCTTCACGAGCAACACTGCCCATAAATAATCTACTAAGGGTGTCTGCCACTACATTGGCCTTGCCCGGCTAATACAACATACTCATGTCATAATCCTTCAACAACTCCAACCACCATCTCTGATGGAGATTTAACTCCCTCTAAGTAAACACATACTGCAAAATTTTGTGGTTCGTGAATATATCAACATGTACACTATACAGATAGTGTCTCTAGATTTTAAAAGAAAATACTATAATAGGTAATTCTAGATCATGGGTTGGGTAATTCTTTTCATGAGGCTTCAACTGTCTAGAGGCATAGGCTATGAACTTTCCTCTCTGCATCAACACACAACCCAAACCAACTCTAGAGGCATCACAATACATCACAAAACCATCTGTACCATCAGGTAATGCTAGAACTGGGACTGAAGTGGGTCGAGTCTTCAACTCCTAAAAACTCTTCTCGCAGGAATCTGACCATTAAAACTTAACTTTCTTTTGGGTCAGTCAAGACATAGGGGATGCAATGGATGAGAAACCCTCAACAAAACATTTAAAATAGCCAGCTAAACCCAATAAACTCCTAATGTCTGATAGAGAGATAGGTGTAGGCTAATTTTTTATGGCTTCTATTTTTTGGGGATCGACCCTAATGCCATTGACCGAAACAATATGACCGAGAAAGGCTACTAATCTTAGACAAAATTAATACTTACTGAATTTGGCGAACAATTGATGATCTCTAAGAGTTTGCAAGACAATTCTAAGATGATCTACATGGTCATCCTTACTATATGAATAGACAAGGATATCATTTATGAAACTATGACAAATATGTCTAGATATTGTTTGAACAATTGGTTCATAAGGTCCATCAAAACTTCGGGAGCATTGGTTAGCGCAAAAGACATGACTTAATGGGTTCTGAAAGCTATTTTCAGAATATCACATTCCCTTAGTTTAAGCTTATGATAGCCGAATCTAAGGTCTATCATTGAGAAATAAGTTACACATTGGAGTCGATCAAATAATTCATCAATTCTAGAAAGAGGATATTTGTTCTTGACTATAACTTCATTTAGCTAATGATAGTCAAAGCACATACACAAGGAACCATTTTTTTCACACAAATATGATGGGAGCGCCCCATGGAGAAATACTAAGCCTTATGAAAGGTTTATCTAAAGATCCTTGAGTTGCTCTTTCAGCTCCTTAAGCTCTGCCGGAGCCATACGATAAGGAGGGATATAAATAGGCTGAGTATTTGGTATAAGGTTAATACTAAATTCTATCTCTCTATCGGGAGGTACCATTGGGAGATCTTTTGAAAAACATCAAGAAACTTATTAACTATACTGACTGACTGAACTATTTCAGACTTAATGTCTTTAACTCGAATTAAATGGTAAATGCAACCTTTGGATATCAACTTTTTGGCCTTGATATAAGATATGAATGACTCTTGGGAGACACTGAATTACTTGATCACTCAAAAACTAGGTCATATGGAAACTGAAGCTTCATCAATCAGGTGCAAAAATCTGTAGAAGCATAACAGGAATGAAGCCAATCCATACCAAGAATAAGATCAAAATCAAACATGTCCAACTCTATCAGGTCTGCTAATATGACTTTATGACGAACAGTGATAAGAAACTTTTTATAAATTTGTTTGGCAACAACTGACTTACCTACTAAAGTAGAAACCAAGAAAGGCTCGGGGATCTTTTTAAAACTTATCTTAAATTTCATAGAAACTAGCGGGGTCACATAAGATAAACTCAACCCAGGTCTAACAGCACATAAACATCAAAATAAAAGACACGAAGCATACCAGTAAAAACATCTGGTGAATCCTCCTACTCCTTATGGGATGGTTAAGCATAAAACTAATTCTGGCGCTGACCGCCACCAGTACTAGATGATGTGCCCTGAGGAGTGGCTGGGCAACCTAGAAGAGCTGGTGCACTATTAGCCTGAGTCTGAGGATGAACATCTCTATTTCCCTGTCTAGTATGTGGGCGTTCTTTGATTCTGTGACCCACTTGGCCAAAACCATAACAACCTTTCTAACGCCACAAATATTCACCTCCATGATTCTTACCATACTTAGCACATTAGGGATGATTAGGCTTTCCACTCACACAGTTTTGAGATCTAGACATAGAATACTTATCCCATTGTTCCTTCCTATTTTGAGGTGCAGAAGCACTAGCTGAAGAAGGTCCAGGCATAGATGAATGATTTTGAAACTATGAATGATTCCCCCCTCCAGACCTATTCTGTCCATAATCAATCTTCCCTAATCTAGCCTTTTTATTTACTCTCTCTCTTTTCTTTATGTTTTTTGCCTTAATCTGCTGAGCATGCATCATCAATCTAGGAAGAAGAAGAAGCAATCGGGACCTTGTTAGCTCTAGTAGCAAATTTACCTAAAGGATAGTTCCTCTGAATATGGAAAGGATAGCCATATTTAAAATAGTTATTCCTAACCTCATCATAAAATATATGGTGCAAATACCCACAAAATCTACAAGGAGAATGGGATGGAGCTGGCTGGGCCCCACTGGCCTAAGACTGGGCACCCTATGCATAAATTCCATTGTTGCTCTGAAAATGACAATCATGTAATGACTTAGGATAAGCAGAAGTATCCATAGATATGAACCATAATTCCCTCACTTCTTCTTTGACCACTGCCTTCCATCCTTCCCAATATTCTATTGGCCACGACCCTGCTTAAAAAGTCGGGATCTCTTTCTTTGCCTTTCTCCTATTTGAACTTGTTTCTTTCTTTCCTTTTTAACCTACTGTATGTACACCACCAACCTGGAAATATCGAGGTCCTTGTTCAATAGAGAAACCTTTCACTCCAATACCAAATAACTAGACAACCCAGAAGCAAATTTCCTCATCCGAGCTCTAATAGAGGAGCCCAACTCTGGAGCTTAATGGGATAACTTGTGAAGCTTCAAGGCATACTCTTTCCTTGTCATCCTACCTTTCTTCACGTTCACTTACTACTCACCCTTTGCCTCCCTTAACTCCTAAGAAAGAAGTTATCAAGGAAAGCACTAGAGAAGTCATCCAAAAATGCCAACTCTACATCATCACCCTTCAATTACCATTGATATTCTACATCTTTTAACTAATATGTGGAAAATTCCACACCCTAAGAGTTAGAAACGTGCATCACAAAAAAAATCTTTTCCATATAATAAATGAAACCTTGAGGATTGTCCTTAACCTTAGAACCTATGAAAATTAGAGTTTGATCCTCATGAACTTGCCAACTCTAGTGACCTAAGAAGAATGAGTAACATCACTCTCACCCTCAAACGAGGGTGACTGAGAGGACATTAACTGAGTTAGAAAATAAATCGAACAATGGAATGTAACATTGGTCACATCACCTTGAGGATCTGGATGAGGACTAATAGAATTCTTGGAAATCCCATGAGAGCCATCAGGAGCAGGAGCCCTAGATAGGGTCAGAACCCCATAAGTAGGATGGGTTCCATCAACATCGTCCTAATGGGGACAAAAGAATTTCCATGCATATTAGATCTTCAGTGAGGCATGATCTGAAATGCGAATAAATAAACATTAGAGAATATTAAGACGTTATACTTTATAGCCTAAAAGTAGATCACAAGAAAGAGAAACATTCGTAAATGCTTCATAGGCTCTTCCTTATAAGTGTGGCACATTACAGACCTGTAAAAGAGACTCTACTTAACATGACTTTGTGGACAGCCAATGACACCGAACCTAGGCTTTGATACCAAATCTGTCAGAACCCGAACCATGGCCTTGTCGTGATGGGTATCTTAAGTCCATCGACGATCGGAGACCACCCTCTTTTCCTAATCAAGCAGGACGTAACATATATAGTAATGGCTGACTTCCAAACACATAAAAGGATTGGAATAGTAGAAACTCAAAGCGTATGAAACTTTATCCAACAATACCCAACCACAATAATATGCATAAATCCTCTACATAAATCCGTAAATGACCAAAGTCGGGATATGCTCCTTACTCTAAAAATGACAATGACAATGATAATATTAATGATAAGATAAAGTTTTTAAGTCTAATTAAAGAAAAGAAACTGGTGGAATAATCAAGTCTCCTGGAGAATGAAAGCTCACCACTTTACCACCAACGACCAATGAATTGAGAAAATCCACCTAATACTGTCCAGAAAAAGTAGAAGTATCTCCAGTATCTGCATTATGTAGGGATACAATGCTCAGAGATGGTTGATAGGGTGAACACTAGCATGTAACTCAAGGATAGGGGAAAAAATAATGTCAAGTCAAAATCTAATTCAAGATCATATGAACAATATCATATATATAAATAAGTGATATGCTGAGATATAAAACAAGGCTAAGCATAAAGTAAAACTTTATTCTAGACTATGTAAATCAACCATCATAACGGGCATCGACGAGCTATATGGGTTTAGCTTCCCCTGCTGAAAGTGCCTAGTGCATGTTAGCCGCATAAATCGAAGATATCAAGGAAAAATAGGGAATGCCCTAACCCATGTGAATCTAAGATACAAATATATATCAATAATATGAACCATGGACACAGTCCATCCAAAACAAACCTTATGTCAACAAATACGAGTTAATAGTGTAAGTCATCCAAGCCCCACACCTTCATGCCTTAGCTACATAACTTTCATTGAGACCAATTTAAAATAAGTTTCACATAACCTATTTTTAATCAATGAACCAACCATTAAGAAACATATAGGTATCATCACACCCTTACATTTGTAAGCTAATTTCTATTCCATAACAATCATATTAATATGGGGGAACGCCTCGACCCCCATTAGCTTACTAGATCAAGTATAGGGGAATGTCTCAACCCTCTTTGTTCATTAAATCAAACATAGAAAATAAGGCCTTTAAACTTAGCCAACAAGGCCTTTAAAATCCATGTTCATTATTTAACCATTTATGGAATGCAATAATATAGGTGAGCAAGTCAAACTAAGTGATAAAATCCATAAGTCAAAGCCATTTACAAATACTAGATGTTACATTTTTATCAAATACTATGTCTCAGTTTTGAACCTTATGGCCTTTCAGTTCATGCCTTCCGCATTATAAAATATTTCATGTAGTATACAGCTACAGATATCAGTCATGCATTATCTTGTGGTCCTTCAGTGTCATGAGCACCGTGTAGCATTCTGGGTACCAGATCTGGGGCGTTACACAGCCAGTCTCTTCTATTCTTCCATGAACTTTAGAATTCCAATATTATTAGAAGTGGTGTTCTTGAACATAGATTGGGAAGATTGTGAGAGTAGTCATTGTTCTAATGAAATTTTCTTGTTTTGCTGTTAAGTAAGGCCCCATTCTATTTGGCTGGCTTTCTTGGAAGATTTTTAAGATATACTCTCATTGTCTATTAAAATCCGACAGATTCTTCTTCATGATTAAGCCCCATATGGGTCAAGTCTAATCTGTCTTTACAAAACCGCAGTCATAATGAATTCTTTTATTTGAAAAGAAGCCTTTCAAGAAAATTCAATATAGTTTCAAGTTGCTTGAGTAGTGGGTTGAAGCCAATAAGCCTTATGGGTATGGAACCTTTTATTCAAATATTGTATCTTGTACTAGTAGTTCCTAGTTGTCTTCAAAGAGGGCCAAACACGTCTCTTATTGAAATAGGAGAATTTTTTAACTAACATCATGAAAGTCTAGATATCTACTATTAAAGTAAAAGACCCTACGAGAGCATTTCTGTATGCAGGAGTTGTATAAGACTTCTATTTTGCATAAGTTTGTTATATTATCTTATATACATATAAGATAAATGGATTGTTGTGAAACTAGATCCTCTTCTAAAGTCAGAGTTGTTGTGTATCCAGTTTTATCTACCCAATGCCAATGATACAAAGAGCTAGCTTTGCTACCCTTAGGGGCTCAGAGAAGAGTCTACTTGCATTTTTTGTTGCATGTGAAAAATCTTTCCTACATGCAGGAACCTTCTTTCTTCAACCCTGATGCTTAGTTCTGTTCTCCCGCACACCCGTTTTTGCAAGGCTAGCCAGGAAGAGGTGTTTTTTGGGGTTTTTTTTGCCTAGATTGGAAGTGCACTTATAGAGCTTCTAGTAACTATTTTGAAGTACAATATATTTTTGCTCAATGGTTATGATTGCTTTTTCTTCAGCTTAAAATCTAGGGCTCGTGGTTCATTATCAGTACCTATTTTAGAGTGATATAACCTTCTTGTTCGACTCTTAATGTTTTGGTCTTTCCCTAGCCCTCTCTCTCAATGTGGTGCCTTTCACTCTTCTCAATCAACACTTTATCACAATGCTAGAAAGTAGAATTTTAGGTCTTTTGGTAATGCAATAGAAGACATATTACTAATTGATTCTTTGGCCATTTTGTGTTTGAGTTCTAAACAGGTGAGGTATTGTTGGATACTTCTGATCAATAAAACACAAAAAAGAATATCAAAAAATTTTATGATGAGATTGACTTGAGTCAATGAAAATCTTATGATGAGCTTGAGTCAAGTCAATAAAAAACTTATGATGAGCTTGAGAAGAAGGATACACAGAGGAAGAGAACGAACATCGGCTTTTTTTTTCTCTCTATTGAAATAGATTTTTGTCAGTCTCACTGTCCTTTTGTTTACTCCTATCATTTTAAGATTTATTTGGGACTGTTTTTTAAAGCTGCTTTCTTTTTTGTATTTCTTTGACTTTTTTATTTTTGGCTTTCTTTGATTGATAGAATTCCTCTTTCCATTTGAGGCAATGGAAGTGGTCCTGGCTTTTTAAGAAAACCTTCATTTTATCTCAACATACTCTCAATTGAACACTAGTTATATGAGCTTATAGAAGAGAAAATTAAAATAAGAAAGGCAAAATTAGCCAACCTCCTATAACCTCTCATTCAAAGAGAGGCAAGGAGGTAGCCCAACATAAGGGAACTACCTTTGCCAAAGTCCATGGTCGAAAATCTAATAAAAAAACTTGGATTGGATCAGATAAATACAAGTAAGAAAATGAGGTCAACGCACCCAATTTTACAAATCTCAAAGAGTTTCTAACCCAGGTGCATAATAATGCGGAGAATGAGAACAAGGGCAGTATGGACATTCGAGGTAAAATTCAAGCTATCCTTGAAGAGATAGTCTAAAGCATGTCTGGTAGTATCTTACAACATTATTGAGTTGTCGGTATTGGAAATGTCCTTCATTCCTATTTCTTGCTTTTATTCGGTATGCTGCTCCACGAGCAAAGAGTGAAAGAACCAAGTTTATTATGGATGTCCAAATTTTCACCTATTTATATATATTTATTGATCAGCCTACTAGTTTCCTTGATCCCACTTGGTTTTCCTTTTCTATTTTCTCCCAAAAGTTTGAACTATCTAGAAAAATTGTCGGCTACAAATGTGGTTTTGATCCTTTCAGTGATGTCAGAATTTTATCTTGTTTCCATTTTAATTATTATTCCTAATCTGGAAGTAACTTTTTTCTTTCCTTGGACAATACCTCCCAACAAGATTAATCCATTTGGATCTTGATCTATTATGGTAATCTTATTGATTTTGATGATTGGTTCTCTTTATGAAGGGAAAAAAGGTGCTTCAGATCGGGAGTAACCACTAGTAATAAGGGAAAAAATAGGGGGGATGGACAAAGAAAACAGTGATGCCTACATTATGTAAATTGATACATCATGGTAGATAAGAAAAATGGTGCACTAATGGTACTAGAGCCTTAGATCAATGTCACTAAAAGCAAAGAGTATGTCCACATGTGTCAACGAGAACATTAAGAAAACCTAATCAGCTTCACGTAAGATCGCCAAAGTACGATTGGGAAATTGACATGATATATTTTGCTCACATTCCAAGAAAAGGTCATAATTTGTAGGAACATTCTATAGTCCTAATAAGATAAGGTAGAGCTAAAGATTTTCCAGGTGTGAAATTTCATTATATTCGAAGAGTCAATGATTTGCTAGGAATTCTGGTTCAAAGAAGAGGCAGATCAAAATATAGGGTGGAAAAAACAAAATTGATATAAATGGAAGATGCCTCTGGAACTCTTTTTCTCAATAAGGATATGTACGAAGTCACTCAATTGAAAGGAGAGAGAACAACCACAACGTTATACCCCAAAACTATATATATCCCTTCATAATAACAAAGAATATAGTATGGAGAAGGTTTTGAAGCATCTAGCTCTAATTACCAACTCGGAATTATATTAGTATAAAGCGACATTATCCCTTTACTAAATCCTTCCTCACTTACCCCATGAACAAGATATTTCCCGATCAATTGGCTTTGAATTATTTAATAAGAAATATGGAAAATTCTACCACTGAATTTCATTTTTTCATTTGGGTCCTATCAACTTGGAGTGTATCTATATTAAGACACTTCTTCGAACTATCAAGATCAACTAAATGAGAGTGTGGCTGACATGGTAAAAGAACAAATCACCCACACTTTTGTAGATCCCTTCTTTTAGGGAAAGGATAGTATGTAGGGATTATCTTTCCACTAGACTACTTAATCACTAGAAATCATTCCATGTACAAGAACTATATAAAAAGGGCTCGAAATATAGGGATCTGATTCCTGGATTTCTTGGTATGAGAAGTTGGTTGTGTAGGTTGACAACTTTCCTAAGTTGTTTCAATCGAGCCAAAGAATTGATTAGTAGTATGCCTGAAATTGTCAGTAGAACTTCCCCCTCTTAAAAACTGACTAATCAAATAAAGAGGCCACTTTTTTATGAGGGTAGGGAGTTTAGGTTGGTGTAAAGTGTACCACACTTTGGGTACAAGGTCAAAAATTCCATTCTCTTTTCTACCATCTAAAATTGAAGAAAAGAATGGAAATATAACAAAATAAATAGCTAACTTTATTTATTATTATGTAAGATTATAAGGTGATAAAAGATTAGACGGTTCTAAAATGGATTGGCACAGGAGTTGCAACAATTTCTTCAATGGGATCTACTACCGGTATTGGAAATGATTTTAATTCCTTAATTTTACTGTGAGAAATTATTCGTCGGCGAAATAATTATTTGATTATACTATTTTGGTATTTCTATTAACCAAAGCTATTTCCTTTTTCCTTAATGATGGCCTTCTTAATCACCCTTTTCTTTTAGAAAAAAAGAAGAAAGGAGTGGAATTGGATAGTCCCCAAAGTTTCCTGGTACTTTAGTGTTGGGTAAAAGTAAGATTATTATCAGGTTTATCCGGTATCATTATCACAAATTGAATGCCCTGTTAATATGTCAATCCTAGTCCTTCTTGCTCTTCCAATTCCATTTCAAGAGTCATCATAGCTCTTTTGGAATTATATATGCAAATCATTTTATCTTTCAGCATAGCTCCTTGCGATACAAAGGCAATATCAGGAAGGGCAAGAGAATGGGAGAACATATGGATGGTATAAAACCATATGTGAAGGAATGGGCCTTTATCATGAAGATGTGAAGATTAGAGATGAGTATATTCCAAATTGACTAAAGAATCTGGTGTAGGTTTCTTGATGACATATGATATGGTGAGGAAAAGTTAAGTCAAGCCTAATCTAAGAAATTACTAGTTCTCAACCACAATAGAATGAGGTTTTCTCTTTTATCGACACCTATTTTTGTATCTTTCTTCCAGAAACATACGAGATGGTACTTTTCCTAGGAGTCTGACTCTTCAATTGAAAAAAATAAGATTGTGTGTGAGTCAGGTGGGAAAACACAAGCTTAACACGTCTTTCTTTATCTTTTCCATAATTGAATTTCTTTGGAGAGTTGGTTTGCATCATTAGCTTTATTTTGTATTTTCATTGTCAACCTCCACCCGAACAGATATGCACTAACCCACCTAAAATAAGGTAAAAGCCTTCTTTCCAACCCCTTGTACAAGACTTTTTTCTTTGTACATATGCTCGTAGGTAAAAGAGACCTTTCTTTTCTCCTGTCAACGGGATCATCTAGTATCCTAATATGTAAGGACCTTTCCTGAAAGAGGTCAAATAGTTCGTCATATTCATAATATAGTTAGCTTATGTGCTATGTCTAGCGGCTGGTGAATCCTACCCAATATCATAATTGGATTTGATATTTCCTTGGTTTTTGAAAATGGTTTTAATGCCAACTGGAATCCCCTTTTCTTGAAGTCTAATGGTTTTGGGGATGTTGATTACTTGGATTTTTTAGTTTCCCTTTCTCTTCTACTAGCCACTCTTGTAGTTCCTGATATACATATATATATATATATATAATCCTTTTAAGCACCTTATCACGAATGTGAACAAGCATGCAGATGATGATGGTTCGGCTGGTATGCTAACAAGCAACTGAAATAAAAAAAGAGGAGAACCTTCTATTATAAGTTAAAATCAAAGTTGATAGTAATAATATTTGTAATTCATGTATGATTAAAATCTTTTAAAAATATAGAAGTCAAAATATGAGAAAATTCACTAAATAAAGAAAAATAACAAGTCCTTCTTCTTTTGGTGGATGAATGCTCCTCTACAACTACCTTTCGCCTAATATGATCATGAATGAAGACAAAGAATTGCATAGGTAGAAGGATGAAATAAACCAACCCCCTTGACCTGATTGAAATAAGAAAGAGAGATAATGGTGTCTCCTTTTCAACCAGTCAAGTAGCTCAAGGGACACCTTTTGCCCAGAGGACATCATCAGAGAACAATATCAGGATAGGGTGAGAACTTTTCATAGATTATGCTCTTTAAGTGTTAGTTCTTCCATATTTATATATGGAGAGAGATCCATATAGAGATATATTCTTTCTATCGATACATAGATCTATTAAAAAATGGATATTGATCTAGTTTCAAGATCTATGAACATGAAAGATCCCCAAATATCTATCAGAGAAAATAAATGAATAGATAGGGTGAAGCCAACTGAAGGAAGGTCTCTTTAGATCCTCTTATTTCACTAAAATAAAAAGGTATAAAGTTAACTTTGAGAAATTAGGGCTTCTATTTAGATTATTTTCTTAATGAAAGATAAGACAAGAAGCAAGGGTGTAGCAGTTACGTGAAAGTCATTTCACCTAAGAGCACCTCTTTTCTTGCTTGTTACCTCCCCTACACCAATTATTTATATTACATTCATAAAGGTACTATAGAAAATTTGACAACCTTACTAATAGAAAGGGGATGCGCTCAATCATACGAAGAAAGCTCAAAGAGCTTCTCTTATATTATAGAAAGGTTTATAGAAAGGGGATTCTTCAGATATCCCATGTTATAGGGGCTTCAAAGAAAACTTGTAGCTTAGGGGTGCACAAGTTTGGAACCCTATACAAAGGGATAGTGCGCAATGGCTTTCTCTGATAGAAGCTTACATCTTCAAGTTCAAGTTCCATTTGTTGCTTTTCATTTTTATAGGAGTAGGCTCTTGCAGCTCACTTGTTGTCTACTAAATAAGTGTTCACTGCCCGCCCGGCCCCTATCTTTAATCTCAAGTAAAGTGAATTCAAATCAACAAAGTGAATATCCCAACCTATTTGCTTGAAGCTTTTTTTCCCCTAATTCTAAAACACAACAATAAACTTTCCACTATAGTCTAGGAGAAAGCTTCTTTTGGGAAGCAGTTATAGGGGAGTTCAATAAAAAATTAATCATAAATAGAAACTTCAACCTGTGTGGGGGTAGGGAGGATGTAGCCAAGTGAATCAAGGTAGTGGATTGTGAATCCACCACGGATAGGTTCAATCCCCAATATTTTCCAATAAATAAATGGACCATTTGTTTTGGAGATGCAAGACAAACCTAGAAAGCATTTTTCTTCAAGTCATCTTGAGGCTTTCAAATGCATCCAAGCAATTAGTATCCGATTGAGAGATAGAAGTCATAGATTCATATTTCCTACTTAATGAAAGAAAAAATTGAATGGTTGGTCATGAATTCTATGATATTTTTTGCACCTCACTAATCAGCGAACCACTTTTTAGTTCATAATGATGAACCCCCAGATAAAGAAAAAATATCCCCTCTCTTTTACTAAACCATAGGGAGCCCCGAGTACTTTACTGTACAAATTGAGTTGTCATGATGATAAATTTCAACATCAAAAATTCTCTTCATCAAGACTGATTGAATCTACGGTAGACATCTAAGAGATCTTCAATAGGTAGGATAAAATAAAACACTAAGAGGAACTATAAGCGAGCAAAGAGTTATGCTTTCATTTCTTAGTTGAGATTGAAATATTTGGAAAGGGTTTGGTATAATGCATGTTGTCTAAGTCAAGAAAAGGACTTTCTTACCTTTCATTCATAGTATTCTTAATGACTAGTAGTTTGAAGCCTTAAGAATGCAGGTTTTTCAAGCAATCTCTTCCTTCGTCTTAAGTAAAGGTCAGTTGACTTTTTCAATCCAGAACTCTTTGTGGAGTTGATGCCAAGATTGATTTTTTGTTCGAGGTTCAAGAGGAAGGAGAGGAACCACTGCACAATTGTGCTTTTACAAAAGTATGGTCACTGATGGCTAATACATTCTCAAGACTATCAAATCAGAAATCCACTTTCCACCACTCATTTTAGGTTGGCATAATATACAAAGAGTATGCAAAGAAAGAACACATACCTACCACTTTTGGAAGGTTTAGAGCCCTTACTCAGCATAGGGTCGAAGAAACTGACATATCTTTATTTTAAAGAATATAAGGGGCAAAGAGCTCGTGCATCATTAGCAACTTTTCAGCATTTCCTTCCTGAGTTGTTGAACACCACATGATCTTACATAGGAGGCCCCACTCCGAGTATATTCTCCCTCAAAAATCTCTACACGTGATGTTCCAAAGATAGAAACATGTAACTTAGTAAATTATAACCCATTTTTGGGTAGGGAACAACTATCAACTAGTTTGAAAAGTTCTTCCATTAAGTAATGGAAGTCATTTGTTATCTCTTTATAAGGGCATGGTAGAGAGGCTTGAGAAGGTGGACAATCCTTCAGTAAAGACATAACAAGAGGTTTAATTCAAATAGACTCAAAATACATAATAATCGTACGAACATCAATGAAGTGTAGCAAGGAGCCTTGGCTTTATCTCTCATTACCTCACTCAATCCTACAGCAAAAACATGAGTCAAGGAACTGTAAGCGAGCAAAGATGCACTTCTTGTAACCAAAGAAAAAACCCCATGGATCAAAAATTATTCTAGACCACACCACTAAATTGATACTGCAATCTTCCTATTTGTGTAAGGAATAAATATAGTACCCTAATAACGTTCAACCGACAACCAAGAATAGTGGTGTTTATGGCTTTAAAGCACTGGACAGGAAAGGAAAATAAATTGTCCATCCTTTCATGCCGTACTATACAAATTAAAAGGGAATGCACTGTTGGCTTCTTTAACCCCACTTCTGCTCAACGTCAATCCTCTCACATACTTTCTAAAATAGCGGAAGACTCAATGCTAAAGAAATTACACATTTTTAATTTTAGACTCCTCTGGTAGAACCAACAACTATTTAGTGAATTATCTTATGTTACTAAGTTTCAAGGCGTTCACTAAATCGTTCACGATGTTTTTGTGGCAGGTACTAGTATATTAAAGACGTAGAGAGTTGTTGGACTCTACACAGGACATTGTAAAGTTCCATCAGCTCTTATCAGTCAACCCAAAAGGACCAGACATAGACCACCCACTAAGAAAAAGGTAAATAAGACAAGTGATCAAGTTGGTAAGTGAAGGATACAAGCTGGATTTTTCTAGGGTGTGTGAACTTCCAACTATATTCATCCATATATATAGGTGTAATAGGATTTTATGTTCTCGATCATTCTTCTATGAAATGTAGATTCTACCAATCATTCCATTTCAAAATCAAGTCCCCTTGAATAAGGCCTTGTAATTCCCCATAACACCTCCTGGCTAGGGTGGATAGAGTATCTGAAGGGTTACTTCACCTTTAGTGATCACACACTGACCCGAGCAATTGCTAGCTTCAATCGATGGAATTTTTTATTGATACTATTAATTAAAAAACTTATCTGAAGCCTCACCCGCTTTTTCTAAATAGATTTATAACCATAACAAGTTTTCTCTAATGATATACAAAACCAAGACCCTTACTAAAACAAAAGAAAGAGCCTGCAGCTCCTCTTTTTGAATACCCCCTCACTCCCCCAGTGTGAGTTCTTTTCTGAGATATTTGGGGATTTCTGTCTTTTGACAATATTGTTTCCTATAGTGATGGATTTATATGGGACTTTCTTCTTCTGACCTATTCACTTCTACTTGAACGATTCAATGAGTGTTTAATGATCCAAAGAAAAATCTCCTTGCTCAACTCTAGTTAACTTGTGCAGTGTCACATACCCTGCAGACAACAAATGCATCAGTCACCAATCTGGTCCCCTACCCCATAAAGTATCTTGATTGTAGAATCATTCCCAAGGCAAATAGTGCCCTAAGGGCCGACCCAACATTGACCGACTGAAAATTTCATGTAGTAGGAGTGGACTAAGTCAATATTCATCTATGAGAGGCGCATTTGTATTTTGAGGCTTCCCCTTTGTAAATTTACTTAGGTAAGAAAGGAGAGTCTCACCTCTTTCTATTGTTGAATGTAAACCTACTTTAGATCCACTAAAGCATGCAGATCTACTAGACTATAAAGAAAAGTTGGTAGCAATAAAACTCTTTCTAAAACACTAAAGATAGTCACCTAAACAATCAATCAACCTACACAAAATTTAAAAGAGATATTCAACTCCATGTATCCGCTGAAAAGTTCTGAAGTAGCAATATGAGTGAATGAAGGATCTGTAAGAAATAGTGAATTCTTTTTCCTTGGCTTTAGCAGAAACATTCCCTTTTTCAATATAGACTAAACGCACTATGAACCTTTATAATTATTAGTAGTGGCTGGTGAAGTAGCCTTCTTGCTTTTCAAAAAAGGTTACATGAACATTTTCTTATAGTCAAGTGGTATTCCGCTCCGCTTTCTTTATTTTGATTAAAGCCTCAACACTCATATTCTGTAGGGAACTTTTTTGACTCTTTACCTTTGTCAGAAGCAAAGGGCAAAAACTCCTACACTAGTAAACAAAAGGTTCTTGTGTTTGGGTTTTGAGTTCCTTTGCTTGTGTTCTAATAGTAACCATAGGAAAAAAGTATGGGCATGGTTCCTAGTCTCAATTTTATGGAGCCCGATTCTCTATGGCATGGACATATTTGATTGGATGGAGACAAATATATGGAAAGTGTGAAGTGGGGATGCTTGTAAATCACTAGGTAGCCTATCTCGACTTAAGCAATGCCTAAAAGTCCCATGCCTTTCTTGGTTGGACCAACCAAACCGGTAATTTTTTACAAGACTTTCTTCATTGGAAGATCAAGAAAAATAATTAGAAGAAAATATTCTCTCTTTATGGATAACCAATTCATTTTCCAGTATAGTTGGGAGACTTTAACCAAGAAATTGGTCAAAAATAGAACTATCAAAAAATGGGAATATATTTGATACCAATACAGACTACCTATTTCAATTGTTGTGCATTCTCAAATTGCATACCTATACAAGGGTTCAAGTTTTGATTGATATTTGTATAGTTGATTATCCCTCTAGAAAACAAAGATTTGAAGTAGTCTATAATTTACTTAGTATTTGGTATAACTTCGTGTACAAACCATTGTAGATGAAGTAATATAAATATCTCTAGTAGTAGTTTATTTCCATTAGTGGGTCAGTGGGAGCGATAAGTTTGGTATATGTTTGATGTTTCTTCCGTCAATCATCTAGATCTATGTTGTATATCAAGATATTATAGTTTTTATGGTCATCCATTATGAAAAGACCTTCCTCTAAGTGGATATATGAAAGTACACTATGATGATTTAGAGAAATGTGTAGTTTCTGAACCCATTGAAATAACCTAAGAATTTTGCTATTTTAATTTTTCTAGTCCTTGGGAACAGTGTAGCTATGGATAATTCAGAACAAAAATTGGTCCAGTCCAGGGGAAAAATCAATAGAAAATCTTATTTTCTTTGAAAGAACAAGAATGAACTTCTAAGAAATAGTTTCACGGGAATTGTCTTGATCATTGAATATCATAGAGAAAGAAATAGTAAGAAGTATTATCAAATTACTCCCAGTATAGAATGAGTAAAGAATCAAGCTACAAGTCTTGATCTATACGAAATGCAATGGGTTATCTTTCTTTTGATTACATTTAAAATAAAAAGTACATACGCTAAAGGGGCACTAGCGCTTGACTAATAAGATATCAAAAGGTCCTGAAAAAACGTAATATGCTACTACTCTAGGATTGCTTCTTCAAGTTATTCCCCTTCTTTCAAAAATCAATAAACAACTGTAACAAGCAAGAAAAGGTATATGCTAAGAAACAACGGCTTTTACGCAGCTGCTACGCCCTTGTTTCTTTTCTTATCTTCCTTAACAAAGAAACCTTTCACGCTAGGCATTCACCTTTTTTTCTGGGTGGAAGCTGGTGAGCTGGACTTGCTTAATCGGATACACAGAATTAGGATCTCTATTGCATGCAAATCTTTCTATCGGGAAGGCCTCGCTTATTCAAAGGGTTTCTTCTTTAGAACATAGTTTTTGCTTAGGTGTAAGTAAGTATTGGTAGGAGAGATGAGATGATGATGAGTATATAAATAAATAAATACCAAAAAAATAATAAATATCAAGATAATTTAGATATATATGGAAAAAATATTAATGTATAGTGCGACTGAAAAGGAGGCTCGACCTATGGGGAGAGTGATGGGCAGGGATTCTCTACAATAACACTATTGTAGAGAAACTAAAAGGGATGTAGCGTAGTTTGGTAGCAGCTTTGTTTTGCATAAATAATGACATGGGTTCAAATCCTATCATCCCAACTTATTCTTCTCTTCTATGCAGCAACGGGGGATCCATTGAGATCGGTTCAAATTAGACATACAAATTTACTTAATATGAGACTATATGCACGCAGTATGTATTAGGGATACAAAAAGAATCCTTTTTCTTTATAGTCATATCTATTATGATAAGAAAGTTCTCTTAGTTCGGTTCGATAGAAGGTGGGTTTCCAAAACCCGATGTCGTAGGTTCATATCCTACATAGAGTGATTTTGTTCTTCTTAATCAAATTAGAATGAAATAGACTCATTCAATAACTTTCACAAGAATCAGAATTTTACCACCTTTATGTGTGAATTAAAGAAAGGAGGTGGCCCTTGGTCCACTTGATTATTTGGAGAGGACTTCCAGGCCCCGATCTACAGCTGCCTCGCATGGTTTGGTAGAATAGATACTTCCAAGGATAGTATACAGTCATAAACCCAATCTTATTTTCTTAGGGTTATGGTGGCACTATGTTTAAATTGACTTCCCCTGCCCTTCAACCTTTCCCAGCTCCCTAGATTTTCAAATATAAGAATTAAATTTCAAAAATACAGTAATCCTACCCATTGCGAAAGACATCTTCCACTTTGTAATTGAAGGGTTCCAAATCTCGCTTCCTCACTTAGTCCCTTACTTCTTTTCTCTTATTTTTTCTTTTCATCTCTTTATACCAATATGATTTAATTTTGGGTGTATATTTCAATTACCTTTTCCATGATTCTTAGATATAGATGTAGTACTAGTACATCAATATAAGACTGTTCCTCTCGCACCCAATCTAGTATCTATAAGGTCGATATGTAATAGCTCCAGTAGCAGTAGAGGGAGAAGATTAATAGTATAATGTAACAAACTAGAGACTTAGAGAGAGATCAGAAGCAAAAGTACACAAGGAGATTACAAAAACTAGGTGCTACACTAAACTAGGATTTACCTTGGGCAAAATGACTCAGCAGACTCTCTACCTGTGCATATTCCTATTTTTCTTTAGGAGATATCAGAGAGGAGTTTTGGGTAAAACCCTTTCAATTTCTGCTAATTCTCTTCATATTGTGCAATCTACATAATGATAGAAGTAGATTGCTATCAGCAATGACTGTTATTAAGGAAACACTCAAGGATCGAGTGACCTAACTTGATGGAAAGGACAAATATTTAAATAGACAAGTGTAGACTATGGAAGAAAGGTAGGGGAATTTGGAACCGTTGGTAGTCATACACTCGCTAATAAGCACTGCATCTTCCTAGGGAAGTAGAATTGTTTACATAGGGCCTCATCGATCCTAGTGGTGATGTTAAATGCATGAAGGACTGGCTCAAATTAAGGATCTTGCTGTGTAAATAGGTTTTTAGTTCAAAAACTGAATGTCTTACCTGGCGACTCCAGACTTGAGTCCTGGAACCACAGCTATTCAACAAGATTCTAAATGCAAAGGCTCGAAGTTCTCTGGGACATGGAATGGTACTTTAAGGTTGTTCGTGCCCCTTTTAATGACCAAGGCTCAATGGCAATAATCTATCCCACTGGGGATGTGAAGAATACCTAAACGGCATTCAAACAATCACACAGATTCTAACCAAAATACCATAAGAATATAATAAAACACAAAAAATGATTCTATGCACAGATGTGAAAGATCTATCAATAGATAGATTCTAGCTTATTTTTATTTTATTTAGAGAGGAATGATTCCCTCATTTGAGAACTACAATTCATGCACTATTCCTCCCTACTACTAAAAAGAGTGATGGAAACTCTTAAGAACCTAAACAAAAATGCAAAAGCTATTGTACCTTAAGTCTCTCCTCTCTTTTCATTTTTAGCCAACACCATCAACCCCATTTTTTGCTGGGTCAAAGCTAAAAATCTGATGAAATAAGAAAAGAATAGAAAAATAGGTGAATGACTTAACTATAGTATAGGTCATATATTTCTATGTGCAGTAAGTAGTAGATCTTCCCTTATATTGGAAAAGCTAGTAGCCGCATGTGAATTCTTTCAAGTCAAAGGGCGGCCAATTCAACATTGTATTATTTACGCTGATCCGTTCGAGGTTGTTTTCATTTACCAACAAGGTCTTTTAAATTCCTATGACCGGGTCTTTCTGTCCCCTGTGAATATAATTTCTTTGGGTATGAGAGAGGTCCTCTCTAACTGGTGAAAAGTGATGGGTATCCACTAACGGCCATTACTAGCTCAACTTCGATAATGCAATTCTATGCGGAGTTGGTAGCTGGGAACTGGATCCCTTCGGACCTAGAGAATGTGTGATGCTAGGTCAGAGATTTGTAAACCAGTTGGTTGCTCCTCTAGTTGAAGTATCAGTCCCCCTTTTTTGTTTGCTAGGTTACATCTTCGGAATACACTCTAAGGGGATTTTTTTATTCCCCCAAATCTTCACTTTATGCCACACCGACTCTCTTTTATTTATTAGGTGTGGAATTAGACCAAGGGGAATCTATATAGGAACTAGTCCAAAAAATTTTGCACATAGGAGATCGAGACACAGCTCCTGAGCTATGGAGAAATATGTAAATCAATCTCCCTAGATAGACAGCTATATAGAGGGTCTCTACTTGTCTATATATTCTTTGTTTTTGTCCTCCCCCTCCCTACGTAAGGTAAATGATACAACCTATGAGGTTTGCAAGTTTCACATAGAAGTAATACCCAATATGATAGTTTACTATATATATATATATATGTATATATTTCTAAAGAACATTCTAAGAAAAGATATTAATAGATATCGGTAGTTGTCGGATCATACCAAAACAATAATATTCCATAGGGAAATGCCCCTAAGATCAAATATTTTGAGCTCCACAAAAAATTTAGACTTTCTTTTTTATGTTGCAATTAGATAAAAACATAAACTGTGAGGCTCAAATAGCTAAATACATGGAAATTGAATCATAACCCGAGATCATTAAGAGCATACCGCGAGTAGGAAGTGGAATTAATACATTGAATTTGAAAGAATCAAACTTCTCTTGTTCAAAAGAATTGAAACACATCAAAATGGTACCAACCATACTTAATAATAGAAGTATTTGGTTGAAATATGGAAAACTGTCCTTCCTTAAAAGATTATTCTAGAATAAATAGGCAGTATTCAGTAGGGGTGTGCCAGCAATGAGCAAATGCAAAGTTATTAGATACCTCAGAAAAGCCTAACTACCACCACGTATACAAGTTTCCCTGCATGTGGATCATTTGTGATAACTTCTTTGGATTTGCGTGAACTAGCAGACCGATCACTAAGTAGGAATGCTCCCTCCAGCATGAGTGAGCTCTTTTGGAACTAGTTATGAATTGGTGTCACTATCCCATCCCGAATCCATCTAGGATTTATTGATCATGTCCCTTTCCAAATAGTAGTACCTTGTATTGTACGTCTTTTTATTTGTAATAGAAAGATCACCGGAGAAAGCCAGTTGTCATAGGTAAGCTCTATTTTGCTTGAAGCAATGATTTCCCATAATGAATAGGCAAGCTCTATCTCTTAATTACCTATCTTATGCTCGAAAAGGTCCCTTAGTTCCTTGGCCTCAAGGTTCATGTAGCTATCTTACATGAGACAAGGGTTATTCCCCACTCCATGGCATGACACATTTCTCCCATCCATTCTTTCGTCCAGACGTGATGCCTTTTCTCATTATCATCTCCCACCTTTTCTTTCCTCCTGGATATTTATGCATAAAGATCATTGTATGTATGCTCCACTTTGGTTGCTAGTGTTATAATAGGTAGAAGTACATTATGGAAGGATCAATCACCCAGGCAAACAATCCTCTACCCAGAAAAATTGTGCTACGCCCTCGATCCCCATAAAGCAACAGAGTTATCTGGTGATCCTTAGGTTGTAGCACATCTGGTCGTTAACTCCTTATGTTGCTGCCATAATTTCTAGGATAGACCAGCCTCACCTGCACAGGTACTTACGTAGTGTAGTCTCAGTTGCACACTCAACATAGTGTTTGAACTCATGTGCCTTTAAGAACCATGGGTATTCGAGCAAGCAACGTCAGAGTATCCAGCTATGGTTCCCCATGCTACGGTTCCCTACGGTACAAATCGATGCTACATTAGATTAGGGAGCTGGATGATATTAGCTCCTCCACATCCCAAAGAGATGCCCTCCAAGGCACCTAACATTAAGTAATCTAGGACAACCCATATTACCAACTAATGGTGGATAATCATATCCTATAGAGGTACTAAATACAACTCCATGAATGAGGAAAATCAAGGCTACACTAATAATAATGATCTATGGGGAAACCGCTATAAAAATATTTCCCTTGTGTAGAGGACTAAGTTACTTACATTACGGTCTTCAGTAGACAGGTTGTACTCTAGGCGGCTAGGAAGGATCGCTAGACTAGCAGCCAGACCAAGAATGAATTTGTAATATTGGTGATTCCACACTAGGCTCAATAAATAATTGAATGTAGAAAGGGGAACCTAAACTAAAAGGGATTCCATGACCCCCTTTTAGAGCGTATAAGGGGAGGTCGAATTCTAAACCTTTTCTTTTAAGTATACTCATTACCAAAAGATACACGTAACTTTGGGACACATGCGCACAGCTGAGTACGTGGCTAAAAGTCAACAAAAAGAAAATCTCAAACTCTTTTTTTTTGTTTCATTTAGAAAGTCTTTTCATATAAAAGACGCCACTCTATGAGGGAATATGCAAATAAAAGGCCAATAGCCTGATGTCGCTTTGACAGCATAAGCTTTAGATCAAATAGTGAAATAATAAACATTTCATAAGAAAAAAGGAATAATTTGAAGTTTCAATCTCAAAGAAAGGTATAGGTTCAATTTTTAACAGTTATTTAAATCTTTTCCAGCTATTTCTAAGAAAGAACAATCCTGAAAAAATCATTAATAAATGATAACTCCATTATACAAATGATAGGACCAAGCTCTAGCAGTAATCATGATAGAGATTAGGATGACATTTGATAAATAAAATAAGAATTGGCAGAAATTCTCATAGGTGAAGCTAATCAAACCTATTTTCAGAAAAAGAAGATAAAAAAAAAAGAAAAATATAATGGCTAGGAAAGCTCTAGAGATTCTATGGTAATTGAAAACGTCGAAGTAAGTTGTGGTTTATAAATAGGATGATGAGGGGATAAGGGGCAATGGGTATTCATTATATATTGAAATATTTATGTTTGTTAGCTCTGTGAGAAGAACGGTATACCCAAAAAAATAAGTGACCACCGTAGTTCAGCAATTCTTTATATTCCTCTTCTTTCTTAGTTGAAGCTCCCCTTTTTGGGCAGCTAGTTCAATGGTTTCCATGCTTGATGACTGGTATTCTTTGTATAGAAGGTAAATCTAGGTATGTTATTGGTCTTTAGAAGGACCAATGGAATCCTGGTCTTCTCTCCTAAAAAATTTCCACATTGCTATTCCATTTTGCTACCTAGAGCCAGGTTTACCCCAGGATATTTCATTACTAAACTTTGCTTAAGGGAATCCCTTGAACCCTACAAGATGTTCATTAGTATGTTTACTTGGGGGATTCTTTTATACTCTACAAGGATGTACAATTAAACCATAAATGTTATTCAAACCAATTTCATTATTTCATTCTCATGGAGGATTCCTATGTACCCTGCAAGGTTTTCATTTAGATTAACCATAACCACCAAGATCTTATCCTTTTACCATTCCAAACCATTCTCACCATTTACGCCATTCTAAAACGTTCCAAGAATTTAAAGAATTTAAAATATTTATACCATTACAAACCATTTAAATGATGTAAAACCATCCAATTCCATTTAGGGTTCCATTACCAAACCATACCATGTAATAGATCAAATGAAAGTTCAATAATAGAGTATAAACATTTTCTTAGGCATTTTGTCAAACATGTTGAGGGCGTACCTTTACCAAATCCAAAACCAAAGCATAAACCATCCAATTTAGGGTTACCCATGACCCATTTGTTAAACCACAACCAACAAGAACCTACATGTGCAATCCATCACCAAAAACATGTGAAAATACAAATTAAACCAACATTCAATAATATGCCTCCAAACCCTCAACATACGTTTCCAAAATCACCATTCATGAGTTATAATCAATGTTTAAAACAGACTAAAACATTCCTTTAGTTGGAAATAACAATAAGGGAAGGAGTGTATGCCTTATACAAGAAGATTTCAGAGAGAAACTTGACTCTCGAGCCCTTCGAAGAGCACTTGTAGAAAGCCTAGCCTCCAATCTTCAAGATTAAGTTTGAGAGAGTATTTTGGAGTGTTTCTATTCTTCAAAGTGAGTTATGAGAGGCCACCAAGTAACCAAGTTATGAGAGTAAGTTTGAAATATCCAGAATACCCCCGACTAAAAATTTGAAAACCAATTTCCAGGTGGGTACGACTCACCCATGCAAACCGTACCCAAGGGTACGAGTAGTACCCAACTCGTACCCTACCCTTCCCTATGGTCCCCTATGCTGACCAACATATCAAAACACAACCCCCAAATTGTACCTTAAGGTATGAGTGGTACCCCCAACTTGTACCCTAAATCGTATCTTGGACAGTTTGAACTAGTCCACCAATAAGCATTATATGACTAGGCATCGTACTTCTTATATCCAATCATACGACTCGTATGATATTAAGTCGTATCATGGAAAGTAACCAAGATTAACCCACTACCCAAAATACGAGTGAGCCATCCTCAAATCGTATCCAAGGGTACGATCAGAACCCTTGAGTCGTACCTTGCCTAAAACGTCCAAAACCCAAGAAATTTTGTGAGGGTCAAAAACTTGGGGTGTTTCAATCTCCACCACTAGTATCATTCATCCTCGAATAATGGGTAAGGGAAAGAATAAGCATGAGATAACACAAGAACATACATCTAACTTTCCTCCACCCAAAATTAAAGACAAGGACATATACCAAGATGAGAAGATCACCACATACCCCAAGCATGGTTTACACCCCAACACCTCTATTCTGACATCTAACTAAGTTAGAAAACAAAGATGTAAGAGAAATCATCCCCTTCTTTATCCAAGTTAGAAAACCAAGATGAATTAAAAAATACATACCTTACACAGGAGTTTCCAGGATGATGAACCAATGCGGATACTTGGACTCCATGTCCCCTTCTGCATCCCAAATGGTTTTCTCTGACTTTTGGTTCCACTATAGAACGCTTGCCAAAGCCACACCTTTGTTCATAATCAATGAACTTACCAACCCAAGATCCTCACTGGGACCTCCTTGTAGGACCAAGAATCTAAGGTATAAATACCACCCAAAGTAAACAACCATCAAAGGATCACCTACACCTTTCTGCCACACCAATGCATGGGATACTGAATAAATAGAACCCATTCTATAGATCAAGGCCAATTCAACTTATAACTTCCTAAAGACACATCACTATGAGAGATTGAGTCTAGTTATACACAACCCCTATGTTCAAGCTTATCCAAGACTAAAAGGAGTTTACTTAGGCCATCAGGCTCTACTCCTTACATCTATCTCGAAAAATTATTCCGCTCAATCATTATTTATAATATGCACACCATAAGTAAAAAGGCATAGAAAAACCATAAACAACCATTCTAACCAAAACCATCAATATATATTTGAACGACACAAAACCATAGAATAACCATGCCATGAAAACATTGTATAAATCATTTCTTTCCAAGCCTCTTAAGTACGCAATATAATTATTGGTATATCTATCAATCACAACATTCAATCCTACCTCTTCTATACCCGCAGTATGATTTATCATTTAAAAGATCTAGTACCCTCTATCATTTCACAAGGGTTTTCACTACCTATTCCCTTCCTATCCATTCCTTATGACGACAACCTTACCTCACATTCCAAAACCTTAGTTTTAGTAGTCACCCTGAAATCTTCCCCCACTTAGGGACGTCTACACTCCTCATTTTAAAACATCACCATAACTCCAAAGACACTACCAACCTATCATAAGAACGGTCATTCAAGGAACCAAATTACAAGAATTATCCATGCCAGCCTAGGAAAGACCCCCAAAATAAGACACAACATTATATATACGAAGTACTTTATAGAAACAACCTAGGTCATAAATGATGGACCATCCCAACAAAACCATACCATAAAAGAAGTCCTGACGACTGGACACTGAAAGAAACAAAACCGCATATACCCTAGGTAAAGTAGTTTAAAGTCAAGATTGATATCTACAGAACAAGGCAAATGCAAAATACAAACCTTAGGCATAAGTGCTATAAGAATGCATGCAACACTAGTAGAGTAATCTCTTAACCAAGATAGAAGAGAATCACTAGAATATGCAACCCAACCTTTCCTTAGAGACCACCTCTAGAAGAAAATTTTAGATTAATCCAGGACCTTCATCCCATGACACCTATAAGTACAACACTCCGCTATAATGGATATGAACAAGTATGTACACTAGGGACACTTGGCTCTCTTATACCCAAAACCTCATTCATCCATATATTACCTAGAGCCCAGTATAGTCATACAAACTCCATGCCCTAACCCATGCAATGACTAGACCCCCAATCTATAACCATCCATTCAACCTGAACTCCCAACCAACATGCCTATACATTCCTACTATTGTATTTACCAAGCCATTAACCTTACCCCTTCCACACACCATATTAAACCTACCAATTTACCTCTATAATTGTCATATTGTTATCCCTGAGCTAACATACTCCCATTACAAAGATCAAGTATCTAGGTCCAAGCCTAGTATCTATCAACCACCATATACTACCACCAAGGTACCCCATATAGAAAATGCATATACATGGTCCACCCCATAAGGAGGACACTCTAAATTTCTTATTCACCCATTGCCAACCTATGCATTTCTAGGGAACCATTTCCCGTATGCATGCAAGAAGGAAAACACTCTACGAAGAGATATTAGAAATAATGAAACCTTCATCTAAGAGATCCCTTAATTTTATTTCTTTTTTTCATTACATTTCTTAAGCTCAATCGGTCCATTCTAAAAATAAAGAATAGAAATTGTACAAGTGTCCGAAATAAAACCAATACCAAACTAAACTCCCTATTAGAAAGACACCACGAGGATCATCAAAAAGGAACCCAAGAATTCATGCATCACCAAAACTGAATGCAAAGAAAGACCTTACGAGTTGGAACCTTTAACCTGAACCAAATGGTAGAGATACCTCTTGGAGACCAATCTCTGAGTTCTAACATATCATGTAACCTTTACCTTAATAGTTAGGAAATAAAACCATCCTCTCATTCCATAACCGATTCACTCTGGAGCCTAATGATAACCTAACAAATCTGATAATCTAATAATACATAGCATGAGTATAATCAATACATCCACCAAATGACATCAAAATCCACTATATCCAAGTCAAACTAATCCACTAAGACCAAAAGATACCACATACACCCATAGACTCCTTTAGCAATCGTAGATTTACCTATCAGGGTAGAAATAGAAAGAAAAGAATTTAAACAACCATAGAACTAAAACCAAAACACACAACTATAAATGGGCTCAAAAAATAGAGGAAACCCCAAACCAAGTAACTAATACTCATAATGAGAAAAGAGTTTTTAACATACCAGTGTCAGCATCAGAATATATCTTAAACTCTCAAGGAATAGTGAAGTCATTGAGATGATCCCGACCAATGTCAAAACTAGAAGTAGTGCCCCTTGGTACAAGAGCTATAAAAATGGTAACTAGTGTCCTATTTGCCCAAGAGGCAATCATTATGGGACACTCCCATTCTATATGACCCAACCGACCATAACTAAGACAATGATTCCTCCCTTTCTTGCAACAACTACGGTACGACCGACTATTAAATTTACAAAGAGGGTAGGATGTTATGGATTAGGCCCCAATAGCCCGAGATCAAGCACCCTATGCCCTAGAAGTATTACCACTCTGAAAATGTCTGCCTTCTAACAAATTCAGGTAGGGAGCAGGAGCATTAGCCATAGAACAGGAGTTAGGACCCACCTAACTTTTTCTCTTGGACCACTTACCACCATACAGTTGGCCTTTCTTTTGTTTAGAAAACCAAGACTCCTTAGCTTGCCTATTTCCCAACCTTGCCTTATTCATCTCCTATCAATAAGATCGGACTAGTGTGATAAAGTTATCATTATCTGGGTCAATAAATTAATAGAATGATGAAACTTGGCATTGTTAACCCCTCACTAAGGTAACTGAGCATGAGTGACAATTTTTAAAATAGGGTCAGTTGAGACCGGTGGGACTCTATGGGGAAAAATCCAAAAGTTGTAAACCTTGACTGAGTTTGTGCCCTATGAGTTGGACTAGATCCATATATGTTGTCCTCAAGTGGGACGTGGGTTTTCATGAACTTTAGATTATTGTAAGGATATGATCTTAAAGACGAACCAAAAAAAGATTTAGGGAAGAGTTCAAGACAATAGACTTCATAGCTTAAAAGTAGAACAACAAGAAAGTGGAACATTCCTAAATGTCTCATAGCCTACTAATTATATGTATGGTGTACGACACACCCATAAGGAAGACTCTAGTTGACGCGGCTTTGAGGATACCCCATTACACTACAACCTAAATCTCTAATACCAACTTGATATAACCCAAACTGGGGTTTTGTCGTAATAGGCAATACCAAGTCCATTCGAGATAGAAGAATGCCCCCAAACCCAATCCCACCAACCAATATATATCCCGAATCAAATGAAATCTGAACATATAATAATATAACGTATTAACTATATGGTGACTTTAGGATAAGCCTAAATTCAAAGCCAAGCCAACGAACTCAATCCACCTAATAATCGAAACCAACTATCCAAATGAACCAACAACCATGCCAAACCATAAAACAAAACCAAAATAATAACCCAATGTATATTTATATATATGAAATAACATAATCAAACCATACCCAAGTCCACAACTTTCCATACAAAGCCTCTAAACCAAAACCAAATAGTACTTAGTTGGGACATGCCCCTGACCATAGCCAAAATCTAAAGTCTATGAAAGATGAATGTATGTAAGGTAATCCATGACATGAAATAGATTCCTCCCAAACTATGGAAGCTCATTACTTTAATCCAAAGTTGACAATTCTTGAATTCGATCAATGAGCAGGAAGAGTAGTATGGTCGGTCCCTACATCACATAGGATGCAGCCACTCGAATATGGGTTAGTAGGTAAATACTAGCATGAACTCAGGATAATGATAAAATAATACCAACCTTTAAAACCAAGTAAACCAACCATATGCATACAAACCGTATACACACATATATATGTATGACCATGTCGGAAAGGGAACCGATTTAGCATGCTTTTAAAACCATTAAACTGGGTATATGAAGCTTAACTGTCCTAGAATCACCTATAGTCATTATGGGTTTTGTGTAACCCCTAAAATGAGACTTGATGCATGTAGCCACACGAACCGGAGATACCATAAGAGTAGGGGATCCTACGTACCCTTCACTTTCTATGATACATATGTATAGTGTACTTAAAGGATTCCCATGTACCTCATAGAATAATATATGGTCACTATGACTAACCCCTCATGTCGACAAACATGAGTTTCCAATGTCCATCCATTGAACTCGCACCTTCATGGCTAACTATCACACCCCGTTATTAGTTCTCAATTAAAACCATTTCTTACCTGCCAAACTATTATTCCATTATTATTAACCAAGGCTATAAGAAATGGTATCATCATACCAACTATAGCTTGCAAGAAATGTCCTTATCCAACCTTAGATAGTCCCGTATACCCCATAGGTTACATTAATTAGTTTACTTGGGGGATTCCCATGTGCCCTATAATTACATTATCAATGAGCTTACTTAGGGGTTTTCTGTGTACCCCATGAGCATTTAATTACTAATATTTGCTTAGGGGAATCCTATTTACCCTACATGATGCTCATTAATATGTTTACTTGGGGATTCCTTTGTACCCATAAGGATGTACAATTAAGCCATAACCATTGTTCAAACCAATTTCTTTATTTTATTCTCTTATGGGATTCCTATGTAACCTACAAGGTTTTTATTTAGACCAACCACAACCACCAAGACCTTACCCTTTTACCATTCCAAACCATTCTCACTATTTACACCATTCTAGACTATTCCAAGAATTTAAAACATTTATACCATTTTAAATCATTTAAAAGATGCAAAGTCATCCAATTCCATTTAGGGTTCCATTTCCAAACCATACCATGCAATAGATCCAATAAAAGTTCAATAGTAGAGTAGAAACATTCTCTTAAGCATTTATCAAACATATTGAGGGCATACCTTTACCAAGACCAAAACCAAATCATAAACCATCTAATTTAGGGTTACCCATGACCCATTTGTTAAACCATAACCAACAATCACACACATGTGCAAACCATCACCAAAAACATATGAAAATACTAAGGAAACTAACATTCAACAATATGCATCAAAACCCTCAACAAACATTTCCAAAATCATCATTCATGACTTATAATCAATGTTTAAAACACCCTAAAAAATTCCTTTAGTTGGAACTAACAATGAGGGGAGGAGTACATGCTTTATACAAGAAGATTTCATAGAGAAACTTGACTCTTGATCCCTTTGAAGAACACTTGTAGAAAGCCGAGCCTCCAATCTTCAAGAGTAAGTTTGAGAGAAGTATTTTGGAGCGTTTCTATTCATCAAAGTAATTTATGAAAGGCCACTCAGGGTTACATAATGTGTGGACATAAGGGTTTGGGGTGGGAAATTTCTGAACTACCCCTGACTAAAAAGTAAAAAATCAACTTCCAAGTGGGTATGACTCACCCATACAAACCATACACTAGGGTACGAGTGGTACCTCAACTCATACCCTACCCTTCACCATGGTCCCCTATACTAACCAATATATGGAAACACAACCCTAACTCATACCTTAGGGTATGAGTAGTACCCCCAAGTTGTATCTTAGATAGTTTCAACTAGTCCAACCAATAAGCACTATTCGACTTGGCATCATACTTCTCGTATCCAACCATATGAGTCATATTATACTGATTTGTATCTTGGATAGTAACCAAGCCAAACCCATTGCCTAACATATGAGTGAGCCATCCTAAAATCGTATCCAAGTGTATGATTAGTACCCTTTAATCATACCTTGCCCAAAAAGTCCAAAACCCAAGAAATTTTGCCTGGGTTAAAAACTTGGGATGTTTCAATTTTCAAAGAAAAGGCCATCATCCCTACTGAATTTCAAAGTTGGATCAATAGAAGTATTATGTCTCTCTTAACAATCTAGTCTTCTCTAAAACGTCTATAACATACTTTATTTGATAAAGTGATATTCCTGCCTTTGATCTTGCTACTTTAATACCCAAATAGTATCCAGGCTTTCCAAGATCCTTGGTTAAAAGGTTTTTTGTAAAATACTATTTTAGATCAACAATTCCTACCCTCTCACTACCTCTAATTACAATATCATCAACATATACAACAAGGATTAGAAATCCACTTTGGATATGACCAATAACTATTGAATGATCAACCTCCATTGGCTTCATCCTATACGCAAAAAGAACTTTGCTAAATTTATCAAACCATTCCCTCTGGATTTTTCTCTAGACTTACCAATGTTTGCTAGCTTTTTTTCCTTACGCATAGCCCTTCTCTTATCAACAACTTTAGCAAATAAGGAAAATTATTATTCACTCCAATCTTTATAGAATGATTTGACCACCACTCCTCGAATTCTAAGTTGTAGTATGTTTTTCAAAAAGATCCATCATAGTGTACCAAGAACCCCAATGGTCTTAGGACATGGATTGGGTTAATGAACTAGTCTTGTCCCCTTAACCTAAGATTTTAGGTTATGACCAGACAAAAATAGGTCCTCCAGATGCCCTATAACTGTCCTTTTTTTCCATTCTTGCTCATTTGTACTTCATAGATGATAGGCTAATAAACAGTTGAGGCCCTAGAATAGCCTTGCTTTTATGTTACCCCTCTTTTCTTAGATTAGGTTAGCACTTATGCTACTTCATGTAATGATATTCAATTAATTGAGTAGAGAGAATAATTGAATTACTTGCCAACCTTCGCTCCTATGTTGAAGTCTCTCTTACCACAGGTCATCATTACATCCTTTGTCGAAAAGGTAGATGCTTTTATCCTTGATTTATTGAGACTTCTAGTTGATATCTCAAACATAATCCTGTTGTTGGTAATGTCCTTGATGAATGACTTTCCATGCTTTCTGCACTTGACTCTTGAGGGATAGGATGTGCTTAAGCACCTCGAACTCTTTCTGTAGGTTAGAAACTTCCTAAATTTGAAAGGCATCATATTGATCTCTACTTCTCCCGTAAATGGTGATGTCTCAATTTACATTGGTCAGTCAAGTATCTAAAACAAACCTTTGTCCAAGTAATCTTGAATCAAATTCTTGAAATTTACATAATTATTTGTGGAGTGAATCAATTTCTAGTGCTATTTACTATAATGCCTCGAGTCTGTACCTCAAATGCTATACTATACTTATAACCCCGAAGGACCACAAGCAACCCATAACTAATATTTGCTGTGAGCACTGAAACATGATACTGTAATAAATAAAAAATAATAGGTTGAAATACCATAAGATTCAAAATCTATAATCCTGATAAAATATATCATCTGTGATAATATCTGTAAAGCTGAATACTGACTAAAAATTAGTCTTAAAAGCCTCTAATTAAAACTATCTAAAAGTGGAGTTGATGGGATAATCCCCCAACTAACTCCATCTACTGAAATACTGAGTCTACAAAACTAATAAAATAAAAACATATCCTCAAATGATGAGGACTCACTGCTAATCTATTATTTCTGGCTAAATCTGAATCTATCTATGCACGGTTAGGAACCTGAGCGTCCGAACCTATGATATGAGACATCATAGCACAAAGAAAGTGTAATGACTCGATTTTCTAGAATCAAAACATCACATGGTGCTCATGATCCCAAAGGATCAAAAGCTAACCCTTTACTGATATTTGTACCTGAACACTGCATAATATAGATAATAAATGTGGAAAGTGGCCATAAGGTTCAAAATATCTAAAAATACTCAAAATTGAAAATTGAATACTAATACATCTATCCAAACAGCCTCTAAACTGTCTGAACTGTGGAGTTGATGGGACATGTCCCCAACTAACTCTATCTACTAAAAATAAACTAAGTCGGATACGATAAAAATAAAAATAAGGATCATCCTCGACTGGAGAGGACTTACTACTATGTTTACTAATGCTGATTGGGACTGAGCTAGGGCGCTCTGGATCTTGTGCCTCCGAACTTATGGTGTCAAAGAAACCATCATAGTACAAATGCCTCAGTACAGGAATGTACCGAGTATGAAGATGAGGTAAGGCTAACTACAAGGGCTAATGCATGAACAATTATTTAACTAAATAATCATGAGAGTACTGAATAAAAACACATGTATAAATGCATGAACCATAATTGAAATCATCGTGACTCAAAATACTAAAAATCGGATACTACTTTACTACCATCTGAACTCACTACTAATGCCTGAGATACTAAATACTAAATCATCTAATACTGATAACTGAGTACTAGAGTGGAGATCAGTCCTCTCTAGCGAGTGATCTTGGAAACTGATGTTACTAGAGCTGATTAACTGAATCTACTCACACCAATGATTGAAAGATGAGTTTACTACTCTCGACTATCTAAATCTAATAATTAGATTACTTAATTAAATTTGAGACTGAGATCAAGCCTATCAAGCTGGTGATCTCTGAATTTGATAATGAGATTACTCAACTGAATTTGACACTGAGATAAAGCCTATCTAGTAGGTGATCTCTGGATCTGATAATGAGATTATTCACTAAATCTAAGACTGAGATCAAGCCTATCTAGTGGGTGATCTCTGGATCTATTAATGAGATTACTCAACTAAATCTAAAATTGGGATCAAGCCTATCTAGCGGGTGATCTCTGGATCTGATAATGATATTACTCAACTGAATCTGAGACTGAGATCAAGCCTATCTAGCGGGTGATCATGGATATGATAATGATATTTACTCAATAACTTTATGTGGGACCTTGCCTATCTAGTGGCTGGTCCATGAGTCAATGAAACTATCTAAGTTCCGTACTGAGATAGATGATTGTATCTGATAGTCCTGATTTCTGAGTTCTACTCTGAAGATTGATACTGAAACTGCAACTATGGGAGTTCTCACTTAACTGATATACCCCGAATCTGAACTGGTGGGGTCCAACCTATAACCCCAACTAGAAGGGTATCAATACCATGCCATGGGTAAAAACCTCTCTGGTTAAGCCTCTCTAATGGGTGACCCTAGCAAAAAGTCAAGCCTAAGGAAGTAAACAGTCAAGCCTATCTAGCGGGTGACAAGCCTTTTCTAATGAGTGACTCCTGCATCCTGCGCTGGCTACGCAGTTCTAGAGTTTAGGGATTGCTCCTAACGACTCTGCCTCTCTAACGGGAAAGACATTATCCCTGCACTCGCTCGGTGCTAGCTTTTACTCCCAACTGAAAGACTCTTAACTGAACTTAAACTGAACTGAATCTGATACTAATCATATTTCTTAACTGATCTAACTGAGTTAAGTTGAATTCACTTGGTTCTATATATGATAGAATACTACTGAATCTCATTATCTGACTGAATGATACTGAGCTCGGGATAGATTACTCGAATGCTACTGAGGACTAAACTGAACACTTGAATACTACTAGATCTGAGCTGAGTACATAACTGAGGATAGATTACTAGCAATACTGAGATTGTGTAGATTATTGAGATTTCTTAAGTTCTGTATCTGTTTGAGAGTACACAGTTCTATAACTCACTGAGTTCTAAGAATTATGGCTGAACTGAGATAATCGGGAAAACTGACATTGGCTCTAGACTGTAGCTAATTTGTCAGGTATAAATAACCCCAGGACTCGATAACATAAAAGTAAAGAATAACCATTCTTGAATTATCAAGACCATGGACATTCATTCACCATCACAATCACTATAGTATCTCTTCAAGCATTTAGAAATCATAAATATGTGATAGTATAGGGAGACATGCTATTTCATCATACTCCATTAAACAAGATCTTGCATCAAACAGCATGTATTAAAGTCTTAGCATGTATCAAAGAGCCCATAATTGGGGAATTTGATGCTATCATATCACAATTCATTCACTAAGTATTTTCAACAAACACTTGGCATGCATGGGCTTGCACACAATTGGGGATTTCTAATCAACATGCTATAATGTCTCTAATTCCTTCACATGAGCATTTTATCAAGCATATGGGGAGCATACTTTTCTTATTCAATAATTTCTTTACTTTGTTGAGATGAACACATCACTTAACAAGAAACTTGAAGAGGGTTTATTATAAACATCACATGAATATCACATACTAGGGTCAAAGCTTGAAACCTTATCAACAAAATATGAATTAAAACTCAATAATAGCATAAAATCCAATTTCAATTCACATGAATTATGAAAAGTCACAAACATAAGATCTTTGAAATTTAGAAAAGGGTTCTTAAACTTTTTGGATGAAAGGGACCCAAGAATCAACATCTGCATACCTTAGTTTCTTGATTCTTAAAAATTTAGCGGAAGAACCTTGATGTTGGGATCTTGATTTAGGAACCCTAGCTCTTGTTCTTGAACAACCTTGAGAGAAAACTAGTATTTTTGGGTCAAATGAGGCCAAATCCCATGTTAAGGAGTATATATATGGGTTGGGAAAAGACCCTTTTCGCCCTTGGAATTAAACTAAAAAATCCTAATTTTACATGTTGGTGCAACGCACCATAATCACACCAACTTACTGGAAATTGGACAATTGGGAAACTGGTTGGTGGTGTGACGTAGAGAAAATTGCGTTGCCACCTTGGTTGCGAACTGGAAAGGCATTGCAATGTGGTGGAATCGCATTGGTGCATTGGAAATTGAAAACTCTAAAATTAATCCTTGGCGTGATGTTCCATAATCACGGAGGCTCATTGGATTTTGACGATTTCCATTTTGGCTAGCTTCGCGACACGCTAAAGTGCCAGGTGGTACACTATCTCACTAAAATGGCTCTAACTCTTCGCCCGAGTGTTGGATTTGAGCGAATTTGGTATCGACGGAAATCTTATTCAATTCTATACATGACAAAAATTTGATATTAGGGAAATTTTACATGGTTTAAAAATTTCTCACTTGGTAAGGCACTTCTTAATTTTTTTAGGGCTGAATTTACACTTTACTTGACACGCTCTAAGGCTTAGAATACGAGACAATTTTTTAGGGTCTGTAGAAAGAGTATGCATCAGAACATGGAATATACTGGTATGCTAGATGAGGTAAGGCTGAATGCAAGGGTTCATATGCATGAACAATAACTGACTGTATGATATGGTATAACTGAACATGAGAGTACATGGATAACTAATACTATTATAAATACAGAGTATGCACTAATATGTATATAAATAAATACTGTGACTAAGCTTGTCTGAAGCTAAGTCCTGAATCCTAAAATTAAGTAACTGATATCTAAAGTTACTGATAACTGATTTACTGATATTGGCTAACTGTATCTGACAGTCCTGATTCTATAGAACTAAACTGAGTTCTATTCCAAAGACTGAAACTGAGACTGTGGGAGTTAATTATCTAACTGAAATGCCCCAAATAAGATAAGATAATTGAGTTGGGTCTAACCTGTGAACCCAGTTGGAAGGATGTCAGTAACATACCACAGGTGAAGATACTGAAGAGTTACCCTCATCTGGCAGGTACTCTAATAAGAACGCTGGAACCCTTAACTGGCAGGTTAAGACACCTCACTAACTCTCAACTGGCAGGTTTGATGTCTCAACCTATACTGGATACATAGTTCTGGAATGCAAGGATTTCTTCTAGAGATCACACCCTCTACTAGAAGGTGAGCCCCCATCCTTGAGTTTACTCGGTGCTGAATCCTACTCCTAACTAAAAGACACTAAACTGAGTATACTGAACTGAACTAGACTGATACTGAGCTTACTGAGTTTTCCTGAGTTTGGTAACTAACTGAGTTCTACTAAGTTCTATAACTGACTAAGAGTACTACTGATCGTGACATGATTGAGATTCTGTAATTGACAATGGCTCTAGGCACACAGCTAAATGTCAGGTATTAAATACCCCTAGGAGTTGATAGCATGAAAAATAAAGCATAATATACTCTTGAAAATCATTACAATGTATACTTGTCCATAGTTCACTCATAGAGGCATTTAGTTAAACACTTGTAATGCATTTACTTATACATGAATAGGTAATACATGCTATTATGTTATAATGGCACTATTTCATTCACATAGGCATTAAATCAAACACATAGGGAAAATTCTTAGGTTATACAATAATCAAAACATATATTTATCATGGCTACATCAATCAACTTAAAAATTGAAGGGTTTATCATGAATATCATGTAATCCAACACATACAATGATTTATTTCACTAAAGCATGTAATTTAACCATGGACTAAAACTCAACAATAACATAAATATAAATTTCAATTCAATTCAAGCTTGGAAATTCAAAATTCAACCATTTTTTATTTTAAAAATGGATTCATAGACTCTATGGGTAAAAGGAACCCATAGATGAACACCTAACATACCTGGGTTATTAGTTCTTGAAGGTGCTTGAAGAAATTCTTGAGTTTTGATCTTGATTCTTGAATTTAGGGTTTTGTATTTTAGAGAGAAAGCTTTTATTTCTTGAAATAAGTGAGCAAATAATGGGATAATAGGCTATTTAGGGCTTTAATCCCATGTTAAGGCTGATTGGAATGAGGGAAAAGGACCTAAAATCCCTTGGAAATTAAATCTTAGAATTAATTAAAATGTCCCAATTTTCACCCATGGCGCAATGTGGCGCTATTGCATCGTGCCTCTGAAAATTGCCAACTGGGAAAATTCATGGTGGCGCGATGTGGTGGTATTGCATTGCCACCTTGGATGAGACCTGGTAGCTTGGCGCAACGTGGTATAATCGCATTGCTTTACTGGAAATTGACAAATGTGAATTAGGTCCTTAGCGTGACGCGCCAATACGCGGTTCCTTACTGGAATTGGACAATTAGAAATTAGAAGTCCTCTGCAATGCAGTGAGATCATGGAGTCACACTGGAAATTGACAATTGTCATGTAGACTGGCTCTGCGATGCGCTAGTGATCAAAATGACAGTGTTTAATAACTGGAACTTATAATCACCATAACTTCTTACCCGGTTATTAGATTTGGGTGAATTTTATATTGTTGGTAAGCTAATTGAATTTTCTATGAAATGGCGGACTCTAAACTAAAAAATAATGAGAATTTCAAAATTTTTATGTTGGATAACTCATGAACTGAGAGTTAATATTAATCTAAGGAAATACGGGGTATTACATTTATAGTAATGTTTTACTTTTCTTTCTTTGTTTTAGGTATCTTAAGTCCAGGTAAATGGGTCAAAAGTTGTTCATAACCTAGAGGTTGCTTTAAAGCTTCAGATACCAACTAGTCTGTCATGATTTACCTTTTCTCTTCAATATGAATATGCTTACAAAAGCACTACCAAATCCCATGCCAATATTTGACTACGGTAGATGGCCTAGAATTTAGCCATATTATTTGTTTTAGAATCCAAATGCTCAAAGAAAGCAGACACCCACCCACATTCATTTTAACAAAAAAATATTGTAGGGGGAAACCTTCTAACAAAAATATTCGTATATTCTTGATTATCCATGGGTTTTTCCCAAGCCAAAACCTACTCCTAAGAAGTTGTTGGATCGAAGTAGTACTTTATACATCTGTCTTCCAAATACAGAGATGGTTTGATTCCTCTTATATGCAAATAGAGAAAAAGACTGATTTAACGAGATGTACCTGTATATCAAGAGTGTGCTCCCCTTTTCTCAGTTAAGGAAAGAGATAAAGAATTCATGTACTTTATGATTTCCTATAGATCTTTCATATCATTACTTCTCTTTGGTTGTGATTTCCCATATGTTGTACTATACCGCTAAGGAAAACAAATAAGAACCAGGCTAGGCCACTCCTCTTCACCTTTCTAAATCAACTTGTCCATACACTTACTATTTTTTAAAACTTACGAGCGAGTGTTGATTGCTCCTTTGACAAGCTTTGACGAATCTAGCCTAAAGATAGCGGGTTATGACTCCTACACAAAGAGGCTAGGAATGAGCTTTCTCTTTACCTAAAGTAAAAACCTCTTCTTTTATCTCTTCCTAGTTAGTGGATTTAGAGTGATCAAAGGAAGCCCCCTTCTTATTATACTGAAATAAAGATCTGATTTAAACAACTCGATACAACATACTAGTTTGATCCATAAGGTTTTTATTCAAAAATGAAATGAGAGACAAGAAAATATTTTTAGTTATAATTAAAAGGAACAAACTCAAATAGACCAAGATCTAATTTTGGGTCCTTTCTTGGTGAACATTATCTTCTATAATCTCTTTGATCCCTACATTTATATGCCAGAATAGAAAGAGCTTTGGTAGGAAAGTGGAAGAGACCTTTTTGAATATCATAATCAAAGGGAGTGGGAAAGTTGCAGTAATTCATTAGAAAAGCTCAGTTTGCTTTGTCTTGAGCTTTCATTCCTCAATCCATTGATTCCTTCATTCATATGCCTCCCCACCAATAGATAGAGACAAATAAGAATAACTAAACCACATCTAAAAAACACATGTACCATACAACTGCTTCAAATCCAATCTGAAGCTCATCGGTTAGATGAGCAAGATATTAGGAAATACCACATATGATTGAGAAAATAGTGCCAATAATGAAATGAAAACCATGAAATCCAGTTGCTAAGAAAAAGGTAGAACCATAAATAATATTAGAAATAGTCAATTGTTCTTAATAATATTTCATTCCTTTAAAGCCTATGAATACTAGAGCTAGTAAAATGATAGCTACTAAAGCATATACTACTCATTTTTACTTCCCCGCGAGTATAGCATAATAAGCCTAAGTTATGGCAGCTTCGTATGGATGAGGAATAGGGAAAATACAAAAATAAATCTCCTAAGGATCTAAACCACAATACCTTTAGGGGGCCAAATACCTCTAATATCTACTATAGATGTCAAAGAATAATGAGAAAAATCCTAAAAAAGAGCAAAAAAAAATATAACCTCTGATACGATAAATAGAATAAAACCATATTAAGGTCCTAATTGCATGACCTTTGTATGATTTTCTACAAATGTGGAATCACATAGAACATCACTCCACCATGAACATCGTATATAAGAGAAATATGAGGCCCAAACTGAGAAGTGTTACACCCTTTTAAATGAGTGCATGCACAACACACGTCCTATGATTGTTGGAAAAGCTCCAAGTTAACCTGAAATAGGCCATGGACTTAGATCTACCAAATGACAAGAATACCTTTAAGATTTCATCATAAACCACTTTGCCTCAGTTCTATGTAAATCCCCCTTCACCCCCAACCCCTAAAGCAGTAAAGTAAAGAAGGGCTCTTTGAGGGGTCTAATTTTTTTTCTATTTGACAAGACAAACAAAGAAATAGGAAGGCATGGTCCTTTTATTCCATTGATAGAAGTCTAACTAGAAAAAGACTCTCTCTATTACTTTGAGAAGAGAATCATTGGTTAGACTGATAAACTATGTGGGAAAATAGACCTTCTTTCTTTTATTTAAAGTAAGTTTTTTGGAAAGTAACAATTCCATTTAGTTTGCTTTAGCAAAACTTACTGGTCATGGATTAGTTTGTTCTGTGCTACTAGCAACATCAACTCAAAGGTACAGGTTGATCTCTCTGGTTGAAGCTGCATTCATTTATTCATATTCAACTTTCCACGTAGGAAGAGCTTACCATACTAAGGCTTAGATTGGTCTCGCTCTATTCCCGCCTATTCCTCCCTACTAAAAATAGAGATTAAGCATCTCAAGAACATTTTTGAGTGTCTATATTTGTGGGGCAATTGGAAAAGAAATGAGTATTTTAATTTCTTATAGCCTTCCATTCCATTATTCTGTTTGAAGTAATTTCTATTCTGAATAACCAAGTCATAATGTGACTAAAAGCTGATGCTTTCTTGTCCATGTGAATCATGAATTAGAATTATGTCAATCATACAATAGATGACCCACCCAGGATTACTATATACAGACTTATAGATCAAATATAATATGTTTTTTTTATTCCTTGTGAGTCACTTATTTCTCAAAAACAAGAAATTATAGTTATCTTCCTCCTTTTTTTCAAGAAGTCAATGTTGTTACACTGCTGGGATACTTCAAATAAACTTGAGTACATATAGGATACACCAGTGCGAAAACCTTTCTCAAGATATCTTCTAAACTGCTGGGACCATTTCTCTAGATCTGATTCTCCCGATGCATAGTTTTAGAATTTTCTTAATCCCAAGTACTCCATCTCTATTGTTGCATATAGGAATATAGAAAGTACAGAGAAAAAGGCATGACCAAAATAATTCTATGAAACAAGTGAATTTATCTAGTTGATACATTCTTGATTGATTGAGATAAAATGATTCCCTCAATATAGCTTAAATCCGTCAAGCCTATATTAATAGTGAAGAAGTATAGAGAACTTTGGTTGGTTGTTAACCAATGAAAAGCAACGGATCAGGGTTGGGTAATAGACTGACCGTCAAGGAGTGAAATCCACTTGACTGGTTGGAACTGGGGTACTAGAATGGGATTGCTACCAATAATGCTAGAAAAAAGGCACTAAACATCGGGTAAAGTGATTTACTTGAATGGCGGGTTATATTATAAGACTAAGAAGTAGGGAGATAGAAGGATAACCTCTTTGAAAAGGATAAGCAGCTTGGCCACTACTTACACATCTGGAGTTTCGGATTAAACTAAGGAACGGAATTTAAGGGCAATGAAGGCCCTTAGATAGGACTTCATCTATGAATAAAAGATATTTTCTATCTAATAGAGATAATCACAACCATCATAAAAAAAATCCAGGACCGATATGGGCATTGATCGTTCTATTTAAGTTTTCTTTCTCCTCTTGAATATAGTTTGTCCTATAACTCGCTAAAGTAAAGGTTATTCAGCAGTCCAACCAAGTCACTCTTAACCCTATAGTGAATTTAGATATTTTATGCTAGGATATAATGAGTCATGTAGCTTTTCTATCAAAGGATCAGGTAAGCAGAGATCTTTTGATACCCCTATTCAAGTAATAGAGATTGCAAAGGGATAGAATAAGTCATATTTTATCATGGGTAAAGGGATTAAATGACTTTGATCTTTTGCATTAAGTATGTGTGGGAAGGAATTCCATTCAACTAGTTCAATGATCCTAAGAGAATGAATTCATTAAGCTTGAAAGAATAAATTTAGTTGCTATCTAGACTGACTATCTTCTCTCTCTCATTTTCTAGTCTCTGCTTTAGAAAGTCATTTGGAAAGATCCATTTTTAATGGAGAGGATTTCCTTGCATTACATTTAAAATTTGAGTGAGGATTCACTAAGCCTATTTTCTTAAGCTGTTATGATGTGATGATGACTTCTTACTTGGTTTCCATCTCTCCTGTATTGCCTTTGTTATTATCTACTAAGGGAGTAAAGTCCCCTTAGGGTTAGAATCTGATGTTATTTTAGTGATATTGACCCTACCCAACTAACTCTCTCTAAGTAAAAGCTCTTCCTGACTTATTAGACTTATTGAAGTAGATAGGGAAAAGAGAAAAGGCCATTGCTTCTCCCATGAGTGACTCTGAATTAGGCTCCTTTCACATAGATATTTCTCTATTTTAGAAGGCAGATACTGAATCTACCTAAAAGCTAATGGAAGACCAAATGTATTCAAAGGCTGATAAAATGAGATATGTACTATGTGTCTACTAAGATTGATAGGTATTCCAACCAGAAGGGGCAATTTTTCTTATTGAATCCACCCTCCCAACAAAATTAAAAATTCCTTTATGTGGAAAATTTGTTCAAGTTGAAAAGCATAAAGGCTGAAGGAAATGCACCTTTCTCCGATTAGAAGAGTATGGGACTCTTTTTCCTACATAATTTCATATAATGGGGTAGGGATGAAATGAATGAGAGACTATAAAATTGAGGCAAACACACATAATAAAAGAAATCAATCTAATCTCTCCATTTCAAACCTTAGAGAATCTTAATAAAAAGCCTAAATTAATGAATTTCACCTCTCTTTGAGTCTGATTAGAAAAATAGGGATGAAAGGCCTAGTTTATGGTGACCTAGTGGAATTCAAGTATGAATTTTAATTCTCCTTGATCCGAAAACATAATCATGATCAATTCATTAGCAGTGCCCATATGGTTTAGGTTGCCCCAAAGCAAATTACCCTGATGCATGTAATGAAAGGACAAACTTTTATCAATTGTAAACTAGAAGTGGTTTTTCCTTAGTGCATTAAGGTTCCAAGAACCTACTCCTTACTAAACAACCTCATTTGAGTAGCCACCATTAGTACTAGTCCAGGAAGTCAATACTAGTAAGAGTTTATAGCTGTTCATGTATTATATGTATGTTTAGACACTCAATGAGCACGCTCAATTCGTACATCTACCTTGATTGAAAATTTAGAGACAATAATAAGTAGGCACGAATTCTTCATAAGAATGGAGAAAATGAAGGGGTTGGTTAAAGAAAGAAAAATCCTAAGTTCCATCTAGGAGTCACCCTACTCCAATACATCGTAAGTAAAGATGTGATTGTTTTAGAGGTGTGATTGTTTTAGAGGTAGATCTTAAAAATCATCAACCACGTGCAAAAAAGAATAAATAAGGGTAATAAAGATTTCTATTATGTACATATAAAAACATATGTGCAATGCAAATTTGATCCAACCAAGCTCCTAATCAGGATGAACTTGTGTCTGGTGTGTAAACCTTTTGAATGGAGGGTAGTCAACCATGGTATAGTAATAGACTTGTCCACTCTAGAAGGAGGTTACTTAAGCAGGTGTTCTAGTGGTACCATCTACAGCCTTTTTATGGGTGAATACATCATTTTTTATTTCAAATAAAGGATAGCGATAGCTTATGCAGAGTAATGAACATGCTTCAAAACCAGGCATTTGAAATCAACAGTGATGTTTTGAAATATATTGAATAGAGAGAGCAAGCATTTATTGATAATGGTTATCTCCTACCATGTAATCACGTTGATATAAATATAGCCCATCTATATAAAGATATTAGAGAGAATCATCTCGTTAATATAGATACTTTCCAAAAAATAGGGGGATTATCGAATTGACAACTCAATTGAAAGCAGGTGCAATGCGCCTTCTATGAGTGGAGAAGGCTCAAGCTTGCAAATACCTACAAGGGTTAGAAAATCTATTTGCTTGCATTTTCTTGACAACAGGAGGAGAATCTACTATTGTGGGCTCCTACATTTCCACGAACATGATCTATCAAGAAGTCTTATTAACTTTGCATCATTTGGAAATCATGAAAAGGTGGCTGACAATCAGGAGCTTCTGGAGGCTTTTTTATTCCTCTATGAGTCTTACCCCAACATAGAGTATGGACTAATGTATTTTGGTATTCTTTTGCAAGAGGACGATAAGCTAGATCTAGATTTGAATTATGATATTTAGTTTGGTTGATATGTGCTACACTTTTTTTAGTACCTTTCGTCAAATATAGCAATAAGTAATCAAAAAATAAAAGGGTTCCCAGTTACCAAAGATGCATCCATGAGTGCTTTCCTAATTATAAGCTACTTTTTGTTAGATGAAGATATGATAAAGAGCACGAATATCTTACCTTCTAAGGATAAGAAAATCAAAGATGTTTAGACGAATATTCTCTTCAAACTCAAAAATGACATGGTAAGAGAACTTGGTAATAATAGTAGTCTATCACTACTAGTGGTTATGAACATAGATTGAAAGCTCGTGAAAAGTATTTTTCATGCCCATTATTTGTGGAAAAACATTCATGAGCACAAGCTTTGATATACAAAAAGCCTTGTATCAGCATATTTATCTTAAGATAGTCACTTACTAGCCTCAACTTCTGTTAAGTTCTGGAAGGAGAAATACAAAAGCATGGACAGCCTAACCATAACCAGCTTGATCATGAATATTGGATGGTTTGCTGCCATTGAGGATTTACCTATTTAATATGTTGTGCCCTACTTTCATAAATAATAAGATTAAATAAAGAGTGATATCACAAAAATCATACTTTATGATTCCCATCATAAAAAGAGACAAATAAGTATAAGAGTTCCTACCAATAATAGTGATTGTAGGAAGACAGAGGTCTCAACCTTCATCAACTTCATCCATCAAAAAGATGCCTATATTGCGATGATTGGCGTAGAGAAAATATTGTGAGCAAGAAAAATAATATATACAATACACAAAAATTTTCTAACTACAACTCACTATAGTCGTGAACTCCCTTCTCTTTATGGAAAAGTTGTCATGACCGAACACTACCCCTAGTAAAACATAGTTCTTAGAACCACAAGTGATCCCAACATAACCCACATACTGCATAATGCTTGAGGAACTGATTAATTGAGCAAAAGCATAATCAAGAGATTATTTGTTTCAATATGACACTGTATAAAGTTTACAACACTAAAATATGAAGAAGGAACTTAAATTACATACAATAACTCTGACTAACTATCTATGAAGCCACTACTAATACTGACTATAGGTAGTCGAGACATGACCCCCAATAATTCCTAATCAATACATACAAATAAGAAAGTAAAATACAAGAAATATAACTGACTTGAGTCTTTGAAAAAAGATAACTCATCACCTGCTCGTTGAATGCTATGATCTACCTAACTATGATCCTAAGAGTAAGCACCTAAATCTGCATAGACAGAAGAGGTATGTGAGAAGTACTTTGGAATGTGTTGAGTATGCGAGATATGCACCAGTCATGAAAATACTTAAAAGATGCTTTGAAACTAAGAACATAAACTATTTGCAGAAATATGCATTTAAAATATGATTGTATGTAAAAGTTGTAATAGTCTTAAAATTCATAGTATAAAAAAGAAAATAAAACTAAACTAAAGGTCATGTATGAATACTGGTCTGAAATTATGGGATGTGAACTGATGCAATGACCAAGTATAAATATGTACTAAATGAAAACTAAATAATTGAATATAAGGTAATGCATAATATGAACTAAAACATAAACTAAAACATGAATGGAGGACTTTGGGAGCTAAAAAACCAACATACCCTAGTCTGAGCAAATTAGGGTCAAACCTATAACCCTAGTTGGAAAGGTGCTAGTACCTTGCCAAGGGTATCAACACTGGCTGGTGTAGATCCACTAATTTGATGTCTTGAAGGAAAAAGGTGTCAGTCCTAATTGGCAGGTGACCCCTTATAACCTACGGTGGTGCCATAGTTCTAGAACTTAGGGTCTTCTACTAAAAGTCTCAGTCCTAACTGGTGGGTGAGCCTTTATCCCTGCATTCACTCGATGCTAAGTACCACTCCCAACTGAGCGACAATGAAAACTAATATTTATGCTCAGTATAGTAATATTCTTGAAAATAGCAACAATGCATAATATGAAGTGCTCAAAACATATTAATTGATGCATACATGAAATCCTAGGTATTGGGTGTTCATAACCCACTAGCTATGACTAATGAAATCGAACATGATAATATTAAAAGTTGATCATAACGGAGAAAAAGAAAATTTTCATAGCACGAGTCCAAAATCATGAATTTACCAACATATTGAGGGTTCATAATTCTAAGTCTGTGAAAATACTAAATTTCATGGTAAAATGGTATGTAACTTAATATGGATTGAAATCTACAAAATCATGATAAATAGTGCTTAATAGTATTGAAACTTATAAATCATTCATATAGCTTGATCATATGCTTGAAATCTTAATTAATGCCATGTAAAACATACTTGAAATTGAAAATAGCGTGAATGATATGATATGGACCTAACAAACCATGAATATCATTAAATCATGCTTCTGAGTGACAAATATATCATGGGGAATTGAATTTAAGCTTGGAGTAACAATTTGGGTAAAGCCATAGTTTATGAAAATCATAAAATTCATTAACAAATCATAATTTGGGCATGATGATGAAAGGAGATCCTCATTGAATTTTCACATATTTGATTACTTTCTATTCTTGAATTAAAGTTTTGAGGATTTTAACTTGGATATAAAGATCCCTAACTTGTTGCTTTGGAGGAGTGAAAAATTGCATGTTTCTTGAGTAATTCATGTATTGTGTTGAGAATGAGGGATTTGGAGTTTTTTTGGCTTTATATTCAGCCTTAAATAGCTTAAATAATGTAGTTTTGGGGTTAAAAATGTGGGAAAAGATCAAAAATCTCTTAAAAGCTATCTAGAAAACTCCAGGAAGTAGTCCCGATAACTTAGGTCATGACTCGTAAGGTTTGGCCATGAGTCGTGACTTGAGTCGTGGTTAGAAAGCCCAATTTGGATCCTATTTCCGTGGTAATGACTCCCTCCTAATGACCAGTTATGTTTGATTAAGAGTCATTATCACTGGGAAGTTAAAATACCCCATACTTTTCGTAGCTTAGTGCAGCTCATAGTGCATGCATAAGATACCTAGAACCTGAAAATTTAGCTAAGTGTTGGAGACTTAGTTTTATTTTTTTGGCATCTTAACTTCGATGATTTTTTAAAGTGACCTTACCAAGACCGAGATGATGGTTTCTAAGTTAATTCATGTTTAGGGGTGTAAGTAGAATGTCTCAGGTAAGTTTTGGATTTTTTGAATTAGGTTTAGACCACGCTTACATTTCCTAAACAGCAGCTCGCTGTGATTGCACCGCGTCGTGGTGGCTATAGAGGTGGTCACCTCACCGTGTGGCGGTGAAGTTCAAAATGACAATTTTCAGATTCCAGTAAGTCACAGTAATTGTACCGCATCATAGTGGAATCGCGATGACAGCATTGGCGCATCGTAGTGAGAGCCCAAATGATGCTCAAATTACGAATTTTAATTTCCCAAGGGTAGTCTTGTCATTTTTCTCTCACCCAAATCCATCCAAAACACAAAATTAAAATCTCATAGGGGTATTATATGACCTATTATTCATAATCTCTCTCCAAGAAAGTAATTCTCAGTCAAGAAAAAATCCTAGCCCTTTCAAGATTCAAGCTCAACTTTCAAGAAAACCACTAAGAACCTTCACGAATTCTTCAATCAAGGTATGTTACATGTTCATTGATGGGTTAATTTAACCTATGGATTCCAATAATCCATCTTTTATGTTTTAAATTATGAAATTACATGTTTATAATGATTTATCCCCCTGAAGCTTTTAAGAATGCAGATTTTACATGACGTTTACAATCTATTTTCGTTGAAAGTAGCCCTTACACGTTTGAATCATGAAATTTCATTGTTAAATCCCTAAGTATGGTTTTAGTATTGTAATTATGCAATTCCAACATGTTTCACTCATTCCCATGCTTAAACCCATGATTTTCAATTATTTTCCAAGAGTTTTGATAGAAAGAGCCCTTACACGTTTTAAAGTTGAAGTATGTTTACCTATACCTTGGATATTTGATTTCAAGTCATGATTTCAGTTGTTTTCATGTGGAATGAATTATAGTATGTTTTAATTATGGTGGTTTCCATATCATGTTCATGAGAACTCAGAATAAATCCTCGGTTTATGATCTTGTCATGTGATCGTGCTATCTCATCATGTTTAAAGGTATTCCCATGTTTAAATTCATGTCTCCCATTTGTTTGATGAAATACTTAAGTGAATAATTGTGAAAAATAATTCCCTCCATGGGGTCAAAGCTTTCATGTGTACCTGTTGTTATTGTTATCGAGTCCTATGGGTTATGAATACCCCAAATTTAACTGTTTACTTAGTCTTAGAATTCTCAGAATGGTTTTAGACATGTATGAGTATTATCAGTTCAGTCAGTTATCATGTTAGTCAGACCTAATTCAACTCAGTAATTTGAGTCAGTTCCTTCTTCAATAAAACTTAGTTCAGTCCCATAATCAGTTTCATTCAGTTGGGAGTAGGATTCAGCATCGAGCAAACCTAGGGTTGGAGGCTCACCCATCAGTTAGGACTGGGTCCTTAGAAGCAATCCCTAAGTTCCAAAACTATGTAGCCAGCGTAGGTTATAATATGTCACCCACCAGTTTAGGACTGACACTCTCAAGGATCATCCACTAGATTAGAACTGATCGCAGGGGCCACCAGCCAGATTAGGACTGACTCTACAGTTATTGTTAGTACCAGTGGCATGGTACTAGCACCCTTCCAAATGGGGTGTAACGCCCCGAGATCCTATCCCAAGACGTCACACGATGCTTATGGACCTGAAGGACCATAAGATAACCCTAATATGATATCTGTACCTGTACACTGCATACTATCTGAAATAAATACAGAAGTTGGCCATAAGGTTCAACACATCTATACATGGTCAAACTGAAAACTGAATACTAATACATCAACTTCCTTCTAAAAAGCCTCTAAACTATCTAAACTGCGGAGTTGATGGGACATATCTCTAACTTACTCCGTCAACTAACAATATAAAAAAGATCTAATGCAATAATAGTAAACTAAGATTTGTCCTCGAAGAAAGAGGACTCACTGCTACTACTGCTAACTGGGACTGAACTACTGAGGAAACTCTGAATCTTGGCCTCTGAAACTATGGTGTTAAATAAAACACCATAGCGCAAATGTGTCAGTACAAAAATGTACCGAGTATGCAGACAAGGTAAGGCTAAATACAAGGGCTCATGCATGCACAATATGTAAACTGAATAGTCATGAAAATATCGCACGAGAACACATACATGAATGCAAAAAACATGAACATAATTATCGCAACTCTAGATACTAAAACCTAGATACCACTTTATTGCAGATGACTCACTACTGACACTAAGATACTAAATCAATCACTTATCTGATACTGGTAACTGAGGATCTGGATGTACTTACATCTATGACTGAATTTTGGGACTTACTTCTTTCGACTGACAGGATTAGAATCAACCATTTTAACAGATAATTTTGAAAGCTTTATCAATGATAAGAAATATAATTATATTCGAATCTTACAACAAGAAAACTTAATAGAAATCTGATACTATGATCAAACCTGTCTGGTGGCATACCTCTGAAGATGATATCAAATAACTATATGTGAGACCAAGTCTATCTGATAGGATGGTCCATAAATCGATGAAACTATCTGAGTTCCTCACAATGATAGATAACTGTATCTGACAGCCCTGATTCTAAAACTGAGACCGAATCTAAAACTAAAATTGTGAGAAGTAGTTACTTAACCGACAAGCCCTTACTATCTCTTATGGGTCCAACCTTTACCCCCGATTGGTAGGGTGTTAATACCGTGCCACGGGTAAAGACATTATCTTTATATGGCCCTCATCTATCAAGTCCTCATATGAGAATGGTGGAGCCCTCATCTAACAGGTCAAGCCACCTTATCTACCCTCATCTAGAAGGTATGATGTCTCTCATCCTCCCTCATCTAGAAGGTGTGATGCCTCAACCTATACTGGCTATGTAGTTCTAGAGCACAAGGATCGTATCTAAGGATCACACCCTCCACTAGTAGGCCACATCCTTGAACTCGCTCGGTGCTAGTTTCTACTCCCAACTGAAAGACACTGATCTGATTCTTAACTTAACTTAGATTGAGCTGAATCCGATACTGATCGTATTTCTTAAAGATCTGACTGAATTAAGCTGAGATTTTTTCATTCCGTATCTGACAGAAAGGTATCAAATCATAGCATCTGACTGACAATGTAGAGCTTGAATAGATTATTCAAATCTTTTCTGAGATTAGAATTGAATCACTTGAATACTATTAGATTTGAGCTAATTATAGGATGGAGGCTAGATTACAAGTGATACATAGACTACAAAGATAATTGAGATTACAGAGCCTGATTAAGCTCTGCACTTGTCTGAAGATACATAGTTCTATAGTTCACTGAGTTCTGAGAATCGTGGCTTGATTGGAATTATCGCAAAACTGACACGGGCTCTAGACAACAACTCTATTATCGGGTATAAATACCCCCAGGACTCAATAACATAAAAGTAAAACATAATCATTCGCATATCATCACGATCATCTATTCACCATCACAATCATTCATGCATTAACACAAGTATTCATGTATTATCGCAATCATATCTTAATCGTCACTATCATTAATACATCATCACAATTATTAAAGGGTCGCTTTAAGCATCTCGGGATATTAATCACATAATAACATAGAGAAAACATGCTATTAGATCGTACTCCATTCAGCAAGGTTTTACCTCAACTATTTCATACCTATATCGGTCTTAACATGTATTTGGATTTCACACCACTTGAGAAACTTCATACTATCATGTCATAGCTTACTTGCTAATCACTTGGCATATATTAAAAACTTAGCATATATCAAAGGGCACATAATAGGGAATTTACAACCATCATATCCCCACTCATTCATTAAGGTCCTTCAACAAACACTAGACATGCATAGGTTCACACTTATTTGGGGATTTCCTACTAGCATGGAATAATTCATTCTCTTAGACATTTTATCAAACACTAGGCATGCATAGACTAGCTCATAATTTGAGGCATTCTATTCAACATACTACCATGGCCCAATTACTTTAGCTAAGATTTTATCAACCTATGGGAGACACACTCTGCTAAATCAACCAATTCTACACCCAAAAGTCATGAACACATCAACAATCATAATACATAATCGTATCTTAGAAGTCATTAGGTCACGATTTAACTACAATGCTTAATTTCTAGTCTCTTAGACATTTTATCGAACACCTCACATGCACAACTTAGGCATAAGTATAATAACCCAACTACTCATCATGAACAACCAAATTTACATGTTTCCACTCATATATTATCATAGATTCATACAAACCACATAAGTATCCCATCTTGGAGGTCATTCAACATCAACAACAAGTACATAATCCATTTACCACACAAATACCACATACTAAAAAAGGATTGATAATCTTGAATACAAACATGAACCACAACTCAATCATAGCAAGAACATCAATTTCAACTCACAAGAATCATTACAAATTCATAAACATACATCTCAGAGATTTAGAAAAAGGTACTTGATCTTCTTGGATGAAAGGGACCCAGGAATCAACATTTACATACCTTGGGGAAACTCTTTCTTGGAAACCTTCAGAAGAATTCTTGATTTTTACTCTTGATCCTCTCTAAATTTTTGGTGGAAGAAGAGAGAATTTTTTTGATTTTGGAAACCCTAGTTTTTGGGTCAAAGAAGAGAAAAGAAAGGAGGTCTTCAACCCTTAAATGGGTATTTATAGAGATTGGGAAAAGAGTGGAAAAGACCCAAATGCCCTTCAAAGAAAAAGAGTTGAAAACTGCTGATCAGGGTCTATGACAGTCAATCTGACGGTCCGTCAGAGGGACTGACGGTCCACCAAGTCGCCCGTTACTCGAGTGGTAAAATTGGGACATTCTACCTCGACGTGAAGGTAGAAGTGATGGTCCATCAAGAATATGATGGTCCACCAGATCGTCCGTCACTCGACGGTCAGGAATGGGCTATTTTGTTTCGACCTGACGGACCCTTGACGGTCCATCAACTTTTTGATGGTCCACCACTTTGGCCGTCACTCGGGGGCTAGAAGTGGGATGTTCTATCTTGGCCTGATGGGACACTTGATGGTCCACCGAGGATTTGGCGGTCCACCAGGTCGACCGTCAAACTTGGGAGATTCTAATACCGTTTAGTAAAATGGTTATAACTCCCTCATCCGATATCGGATTTTGAAAAAATTGATATCGATAGAAAGCTTATTCAATGCTCTACATGTCAAAAAGTTTAAATTAGAGAAATACAATAAGATTCAAAGTATTTCATACTTGGAAATATATTTTTTTTGAAATTTTAGACTTAGATTTTTACTTTACTGAAAACGCTTTAAGGCTTAGACTAGGAGAGAACTTTGTGGGGTATTACATTATCTCCCCTTTGGAAACATTCATCCTCAAATATCACATTGATAGATTGGGAAAATAGAGCAACAGGACTTACTCAAGAAATGAAAATATCTCAAGGCATGACTACGTAACTAGAATAACTGACATACTGAGTTCTCACATAGGATATGCATATCTGATGCATGGACTCATAACTGGGATGATATCATGAATACATAACTGAACACACGCTGACAAGCTGAACTCTTTCTACCAAATATGTATATCTAATACATGAATGTCTGGTTAAGCCGACTTCTGAAGGCATGACTTGACAATGCAATAATGATTGATGCTAACTTTATAAAGAAAATCTTGAACATGCATCGAGATGAATCTATTAGCATGCAGCATTATAATACCATGGGGTATCTCTCCCTTAGGACTCTATATCCCTCTAAACACACTTCACTAAAATACTGAGGAGTTGCGCGAGGCACCTACAAACTAGGTCATAATTGATCGACTGAGATGTGAAACTCACGCATGACTCATGCTAACATACAAGCTCAAAATGGAAGAAAGGGGTCTAAAAATGTATATCATAAAGAATAAGGGCTCGTAACTTACCCGGGTCTATTTCGGGGAATTCTTTCCCAGTCAAGGAGAGATTGAAGGATGTTTACGGTGACTTCGGGGACCTGGCTTAGGACAGTCTCAAACTTTATGACCGATCTCACCACATCCAAAGCACACATCGCTACCAGCTCTACATACACCTTTATGATTCTTACTACATTTTTCACACTATGGGTAGGTATGAACTCCACTAGTACTACTCTAGGCTTTAGAGCTTGGCACTACCTCAATTCTGACACCCCCAAACACAAGTACGAGTACACTAGCTAAAGACAGACTGGAACTAAAAATATCTGACCATACTGAGAACTACTACCACCTTGAGACCCCGACTGCAAGAAACCATGACTACCTGTCTTGGCTCTCTTACTCCGTCTCTCTCTCTTATTTATCTTATCTACCTTAATCTATTGTGCATGAATCATTATCCTATAAAGGTCCATATCCCTATTGAGCAAAGTAGCTCTACACTCTTTCAACACATAACTCGATACACCAGACAAAAACTTACTCATACTCGCTCTAGGGTCAGCTATCAAGTCAGGAGCATACTTAGCTAATTAGTTAGACTTAAGACAATACTACTTCACGGTTATGGAACCTTGCCTTATGTTTATGAACTCCTATAACTTAGCCTCTCTCATATCTAGGAAGAAAAATCTATCTAGAAAAACACTTTAAAATTCTAACCAAGTTATAGGAGATGCATTGTCCCCTCTACTCTTCTCCCACATCAATACCCAATCATGAGCAATATATTTCAATCTATAAGATGCTAACTCAACACTCTCCTCCTCTGACACATGCATAATCTAGGTGATCTTCTTCACCTCCTCAAGAAACAACTGTGGATCCTCACCTACTACTGATCCAAAGAATTCAGGCGGGTTCATTCTCATAAAGCTTCTAATCCTGACTGCGGCAGAATCCCCATCTTGATGAGATGGGACTGTAGCCTGACGGTTCCCATGAACATTAGTCATAGCTTGGGCTAGCTCTTAAAAAGCTGCCCAAAACTCTGAATGTGACACGCTCTTATTTTCAGGATCTACTGGCTGAAAGGGCTGGTCATCAACCCCATGGACAAAATCTCTATGAGGAGGCATACTCTGTAATTAAAAGAAGCAAGTGGATTAGATTGAGGATTAACTTGAGCTCATGCTCACTCGCATGATATGAATACTGAAATAAGGGAAATTACTCTTAAGTACATCTTGTAGACTCTTGTACATAAATATGGCGCGCTACACATCCATGCACAAGACTCTACTAGATGCGGCTTTTCAGACTCCCTAGGACACTATTGAACCTTAGGCTCTGATACCAAGTTTGTAACACCCCGAGATCCCATCTTGAGATGTCACACGATGCTTATGGACCGAAAGGACCACAAGCTAACCCTTTTCTGATATCTGTACCTGTACACTGCATACTATCTGAAATAAATGCGAAAACTGGCCATAAGGTTCAACACATCTATACATACTTAAACTGAAAACTGAATACTAATACATCAACTTCCATCTGAAAAGCCTCTAAACTGTCAAAACTATGGAGTTGATGGGATATGTCCCCAACTAACTTCGTCAACTGACAATATAAACAAGATTTGATGCAATAATAGTAAATTAAGATTCGTCCTCGAAGAAAGAGGACTCACTGCTACTACTGCTAATTGGGATTGAACTACTGAGGAAACTCTGAATCCTGTGCCTCTAAAACTATGGTGTCAAATAAAACACCATGGCACAAATATTTCAGTACAAAAATATACGAAGTATGTAGATTAGGTGAGGCTAAATGCAAGGGCTCATGCATGCACAATATGTAAACTGAATAGTCATGAAAATATCGCACGAGAACACATACATGAATGCACAAAACATGAATAAAATTATCGTAACACTAGATACTGAAACCCAGATACCACTATATTGCAGACTAAACTCACAACTAACACTGAGATACTAAATTAATGACTCATCTGATACTGGTAACTGCGGATCTAGATGTACTTACATCTATGACTGAATTCTTGGACTTACTGCTTTCGACTGACAGGATTAGAGATCAACTCTTTTAACAGATAATTTTGGAAGCTTTATCAATGATAAGAAATATAATTATATTCAAATCTTACAACAAGAATACTCAATAGGAATCTGATACTGTAATCAAACCTGTCTGGTGGCATACTTCTGAAGATGATATCAAATAACTGTATGTGAGACCAAGTCTATCTGATGGGAAGGTCCATAAATCAATAGAACTATCTGAGTTCCTCACAATGATAGATGACTGTATCTGACAGCCCTAATTTCTAAAGACTAATTCTGAAACTGAGACTGAATCTAAAACTGAAACTATGGGAAGTAGTTACTTAACCGACATACCCCTACTATATCTTAGGGGTCCAACCTCTACCCCCAGTTGGGAGGGTGTCAATACCGTGCCGCGGGTAAATACATTATCTTTATATAGCCCTTATCTATTAGGTCCTCATACAAGAATGGTAAATCCCTCAACTAACAGGTCAAGCCACCTTATCTACCCTTATCTAGCAGGTACGGTGCCTCTTATCCACCCTCATCTAGAAGGTGTGATGTCTCAATCTATGTTGGCTATGTAGTTCTGGAGCACAAGGATCACATCTAAGGATTACATCCTCCACTAGTAGGTGAGTCCCCATCCTTGAACTCGCTCGGTGCTAGTTTTTACTCCCAACTAAAAGACACTGATCTAATTCTTAATTGAACTTAGATTGAGCTGAATCTGATACTGATCATATTTCTCAAATATAGGACTACGCTGAGATTGCTTAGTTTCATATCTGATGGAAAGGTATCGAATCATAGCATCTGACTGACGATGCAGAGCTTGAATAGATTATTCAAATCACTTTTGATATTAAAATTGAATCACTTGAATTCTATTAGATCTGAACTGATTACAGGACGGAGGCTAGATTACTAGCGATATAGAGATTACAAAGATAACTGAGATTACAGAGCCTGATTAAGCTCTGCACTTGTCTGAAGATACATAGTTCTATAGTTCACTGAGTTCTGAGAATCGTGGCTTGATTGGAATTATCGCAAAACTGACACAGGCTCTAGACAACAGCTCTATTGTTGGGTATAAATACCCCCAGGACTCAATAACATAAAATCAAAACATAATTATTCTCACATCATCACGATTATCCATTTACCATCACAATCAGTTAAGCATCAACACAAGAATTCATGTATTATCGCAATCATACCTTAATTGTCACCATCATTAATGTATCATCACAATTATCAAATGGTCACTTTAAGTATCTCAGGATATTACTCACATAATAACATAGAGGAAATATGCTATTAGATCGTACTCCATTCAGCAAGTTTTTACCTCAACTATTTCATACCTATATCAGTCTTAACATGTCTTTGGATTTCACACCACTTGAGACACTTCGTACTATCATGTCATAGCTTACTTGCTAATCACTTGGCATATATTAAAAACTTAGCATATATCAAAGGGCACATAATGGGGAATTTACAACCATCACATCCCCATTCATTCACTAAGGTCCTTCAACAAACACTAGACATGCATAGGTTTACACTTATTTGGGGATTTTCTACTAGCATGGAATAATTCATTCACTTAGATATCTTATCAAACACTAGGCATGCATAGACTAGATCATAATTTGTGGCTTCCTATTCAACATAATATCATGGCCCGATTGCTTCTCCTAAGCTTTTATCAACCTATGGGAGACATACTTTGCTAAATCAACTAATTCTACACCCAAAAGTCATGAACACATCAACAATCGTAGCACATAATCGTATCTTAGAAGTCATTAGATCACGATTTAACTATAATGCTTAATTTCTAATCTCTTAGACATTTTATCGAACATCTCACATGTACAACTTAGGCATAAGTATAATAACCCAACTACTCATCATGAACAACTAAATTTACATGTTTCCACTCATATATTATCATAGATTCATACAAACCACATAAGTATCCCATCTTGGAGGTCATTCAACATCAAAAACAAGTACATAATCCATTTACCACACAAATACCACATACTAAGGCCAAGGCCTGATAATCTTGTAGACAAACATGAACCACAACTCAATCATAAGAACATCAATTTCAACTCACAAGAATCATTAAAAATTCATAAACATAAATCTCAGAAATTTAGAAAAAGATACTTGAGCTTCTGGGATGAAAGGGACCCAAGAATTAACATCTATATACCTTGGGGAAACTCTTTCTTGAAAGCCTTCGGAAGAATTCTTGATTTTTGCTCTTGATTCTCTCTAAATTTTTGGTGGAAGAAGAGAAAATTTTTTTGATTTTGGAAACCCTAGTTTTTGGGTGAAAAAAGAGAAAAGAAATGAGGCCTTCAACCCTTAAGTGGGTATTTATAGAGGTTGGGAAAAGAGTGGAAAAGAACAAAATGCCCTTTAAAGAAAAAGAGTTAAAAACTACTGATCGGGGTTTGTGACGGTCGATCTAACGGTCCGTCAGAGGGACTGACGGTCCACCAAGTTGTCCGTCACTCGAGTGCCAAAACTGGGACATTCTGCCTTAACGTAACGGTCAAAGTGACGGTCCATCAGGAATCTGACGGTCCACCAGATCATCCATCACTTGAGGGTCAGGAATGGGCCATTCTGTTTTGACCTGACGGTCCCATTGGCGGTCCTTCAACTTTTTTATGGTCCACTACTTTGGCCATCACTTGGGGGTCAGAAGCGGTATGTTTTGTATTGGTATGATGGGACAATTGACGGACCACCAAGGACTTGGCAGTCCGCCAGGTCGACCGTCAAACCTGGGCGATTTCGATACCGTTTAGTAAAATGGTCATAACTCCCTCGTCCGATGTCAGATTTTGATAAAATTAGAATCAATGGAAAGCTTATTCAATGGTCTACATGACAAAAATTTGAAATTAGAGAAATACAACACGATTCAAAGTGTTTTATACTTGGGAAGATATTTTTTTGAAATTTTTAGACTTGGATTTTTGCTTTACTGAAAATACTCTTAAGGCTCAAAATAGGAGAGAACTTTGTGGGGTATTATATGAGGTCATAGGTTGGACTACGATTAGTTTAGCTTTGGGATGTATTGGTTAGATGATACCTCCCTAAGTCTCAGTATAGTATTCAGTGTCTCTTTAGATCAGTTTTGCTTGACTAAGTTTACAGACTTTCAGATATTCAGTTTAATAGTTTTCAATCTTTCAGATTATAGATTTTCTCAGTACCATAATAGATATGCACTTAGCCTTCCATTCTTAAATTTTACAGCAGTTACGCATTCATATCCAGTTATATCATGCTATTCATTCAGTCAGTTGTTATTCATACACATAAGCCCATGTATTTCAGTCAACCTCATCTAGCATACTAGTACATTCAAAGTATTGACCGCATACTCATTTCTTGTGCTATGATATATCATATCATAGGTTCAGATGTTCAGGTTCCCAACCGAACTTAGACATACCAGTGCATCAGCAGCAGTAACAGTGGTGAGTCCTCATATTTTGAGGTCCAATTATGTTTATTTTAGTACTTCAGTCTAGTAGTTAGTTGGGAAAATGTCCTATCAACTCCACAGTTATTCATTTAGGGTCTTTCAGACACTTTCAGACAGTTATCCAATTTTCAGTTGATTGTCAGTCTTTACATTATTAGTTTCAGATAGTTGTTTTAGATTTAATAGATCAGTAATGTCTTAGTATTATAAAACCTTATGGCACATTCAGTTATTATGCATATGTGTATCTTTTATTAGCAGTTTCGTTTAGTGTTCACAACAGGTACCATCTTATGGGTTAGCTTGTGGTCACTTGTGACTGTAAGCACTGTGTGGCATCCAGGGTGTACTCTTGGGGTATTATAGCAGCTTTGATATTGCTTTAGTAATTAGGCCATAGCTTTTCACCCCGATATCGAATTAAGGCAAAATTAGTTGAGTTGGAAAGATAATTAAATTATATATATGTTTTGGGTTTTTAGATCTAAAATTCTTAGTAGAACAAAAGTTATGATAAGTTTAAGCTGACTATAGTTATATTCTTCACAAGAATCTAATCGCCTAGGGATGTTTTGACTTGTCTATAAGCTAGGACCTATTTGAGGCCTTCATATATGTCTATGTTACTTATCAAACGACTGAATCATAAGGTTTAATGTTTTATTAACTTGAATCATGATTCTAATATTGTCTTGGATTTTTGGGGTTTTATAATATCTCCCTTTTGGGATCATTCATCCTCGAATGAAGACTAACTTGGCTGAATGAATAGGAAAAGAGTTGTAATCCCTGCATAGAATTTTAAGATCTGAATATGGACATGATGATTAAATTCTCAAATAAAAGTTTCTGGTTTGAAAATTTTGGTCTAGCTGAATTCTGAAGTTTGATAACAAACATGATATCAATTTCTAAATCTAGATATCTTTTATAGTTGAGAATAATGTAGACTTGGAGTAAGGACTCAATTGATTTTACATATAGAATGAATGAAAATAAAGAACCTAATGGAATAGACATATTCATGAAACTTTAGATAGTAAGACTAAATGAAAAAATGAAAAACTATAGGAGCTTATCTGTCTTATTGCTAAACTGAATTATAAGTTATACAGACTAACTCATACTAAAAGTTTATAACTTAACTGAAGTATCCCTGGCACAAACAGATACTTAGAACTGTAAAGCGATAACAAATGACATGAAATTTCTAAGAGTCATTGGAAAAAAGAATATTTGTTACCTTCAACACTCCTGGTTTGAAGTTCTAATAACATTAGGGTATAAAGAATTTTTGGTATGATCTAAGTGAGATATCTGAATAAGGAATCACAACATGGCTACAACTCTATAACATTGAATATAGGAATATAAAAGCATTAGCTAGGATAGAATTACTATTCCTTAGGCAATGCAATTGCTAACTTTCAAGCTTAGCCACATCTCTCAAATACTCTCTCAACTATACTTTTCCCCTTAAATACTATACTTTATTTGATGCCACTTATAATCTTCATATGGGTATTAATAACCACTTCTACCAAAGTCTGAGTTGAACTAAATTCTCTCACTATGTTCAAGACTAACTCAAAGTCACAAGGTACTACACATAACACCATAATACTAGTCTAAACCACAGATTCAATATCCTATGTTTTTTTAGAGATATCATCTCAAGATTAATACTCCTTACCACTTCAACAACTAACTTAAACCTTTTACTAGGAATTCACTAGCGCACAATGCATTTATTCTCTTATATACCAACATGACATTAAATACAATCATTATAACCACATATGAGCTTCTAGGCAACCAACCCACCTGAGAATTTTTCCCATATTCTCTAATACTTCTATCAATAACAACTTTCATTCACTATCCCCCAAAAGACACACCTAGAATTCTCAACTATGGCATATACCAACTGTTTTTCCTTAATATTCCTTCACACTTATAGAATTAGATAAAGCAAGCATACAACAATCTTTCCATAGTAAGGAACATTTTATCTCTTCCATACAAATAATCGTTCATCCATTTTCATACTACTATTTTTACATTAGAAGAGGTCACTGAAAGGTTAGAACATAAGGACCTGAAGCATGAAAGAATACTATAGATAATTTTTACACATAAATGAGGCTTGAGAAATAAAGTATCCCTAAAAAGACACACCTAGAATTCTCAACTAACTATGACATACCAACTGCTTTGCCTCAATATTCCTTCACACTTATAGCATTAGATAAAGCAAGCATACAACAATCTTTCCATAGTAAGGAACATTTTCTCTCTTCCATACAAATAATTGTTCATCCATTTTCATACTACTATTTTTACATTAGGAGAGGTCACTGAAAGGTTAGAACATAAGGACCTGAAGCATGAAATAATACTATAGATAATTTTTACACATAAATGAGGCTTGATAATAAAGTATCAAAGGAATGGATTCATTAAAAATATTTAAACAAGGACATACCTGCCATAATGCAAATTTTTACTGTTATTAAAAGTGTACCATAAGTTTTAGAAACTGAGCATACTGTAAAACATAAGTACATGTCATAAGCTACATTAGTAGAGCTTAGAGTTCATATGTTCATGGAATATGAGTCGTACTTCTGAGTGAACTAGGACTCATTATACTAGGAACTGGAAGCGTACATGATCTACATGGTCACTGTATCCTAACTAAAGCATTAACATACCCTAAGTCCTCTTAATTTGTAAATCTCTCTCAATATGCTATTATATAATCTACACAATATCATTATGTCCCTATGGATAAATAATCTACTAAATTCAGATAAACATTATCCCCAATTCTATGCTGCTATACTTATAAGCTCATGCTCTGAACTCTGGATCATGCTATGATAGGATTTATTAGAAGGGATTTGAGAGAAAATCTGAATTTGGCTCAATGCATGATTTTTATTAATAAGAACAAACTCTTTCAAAGTTTAGAACTTAAAGGCACTGATGAGATCCTTTTAAACCTATGTGCAATCCCGTAACTGTCTACGGGTACTATCTGAGAAAATATTATTAGTAGGATATTAAGCTTTACTATTTCTATTACCTCAAAAATAAGGCAGGGTTGGCATCAATGGAGCAATATAAGAAACTGTATAAGTTTCTTAGATAATATCTCTACTGCACAATTAGAGATATGAAAGAAGGAAAACATTTCTTAAATTCCATGTAGTCTCTCAAAGAAAATTACAGATGTCTTTGTACCATTCTGTAAGACTCTACTAGACACAGCTTCATAAACACCCAAGGACACTTGAACCATGTGCTCTAATACCAAGTTTGTCATGACTCAATACTACCTCCTAGTCATAAAACGATGCTTGGAACCACAAGTGATCCCAAGCTCACCCATGTACTGGCATAATATTTGAGAAATTTATTAAAACAAATACAAAAGCTAAATTATCTGAGCGGAATCATAATTATGAGATAAGCTATTTCAATATGATACCATAAATAGTTTACAACATTAAAATCTGAAAAAGGAACTTGAATTACATACAAAAACTCTAAATAACTATCTATGAAGGCTCGACTAATACTGAATATAGGTCGTTAGGACATAACCCACAACTATCCCTAATCAATACATATGACTAAGAAATAAAATACAAGAACTGCAACTAACTTGACTTCTCAAAATAAGAGAACTCGTTACCTGCTAGATGAATATTGTGATCTGCCTAACTATGATCCTGAGAGTAAGCACCTCAACCTATATCACATAAAAATTATAGCCAGAAGAGGTATGCAATTAGTACTTTGGAATGTACTAAGTATGTGAGATATGCACTAGTCATGAAAATAATTAAAACATACTTTGAAACTGAGTAAATAAACTATTTGTTAAAATATGGATTTAATACATAGTTGTACATAAAGTTATAATAGTCTGAAAATTCATAGTATAAAAGAAAGTAAAACTAAACTGAGGTTTATGTATGAATACTGGATCTAAAACTATTAGATGTGAACTGATGCAATGACCAAGTATAAACATGTACTAAATGAAAACTAAATAACTAAATACAAGGTCATACATAATTTGAGCAGAAACATAAACTAAAATATGAATTGAGTATTGTAGAAGCTAACAATAACTGACATACCCTAATCTAAGCAAATTAGGGTCTAACCTGTAAACCTAGTTGGAAGGGTGTTAGTAACTTGTCAAGGGTACCAACACTGGCTGGCATGGATCCCCTAATTTGATATCCCAAGGGACTAGGGTATAAATCCTAACTAGTGGTTAACCCCTTATAACCTATGGTGGCACCATAGTTTTGGAACTTAGGGATTTCTACTAAAGGTCTTAGTCCTAATGACGAGTGAATCTTCATCCCTGCGTTCACTTAGTTATAAGTACCACTCCCAAATCAATGACACTGAAAACTAATATATATGCTTAGTATACTATATTCATGAAAATAGAAACATATGCATAATCTGAAGTGCTCAAAATACATCAACTGATACATATTAGATAATGGATGGTCGGTTGATTTGAGTGGATTTTTATCTCACATGGTTGGTATATTTTTTGGATATTGGATATTCTTATTTTGGTTGGTTGTGAGTTTTACATCCTCATATTATATTCATTCATGAAACATTAGTACCACAGAGGAAATACTTGAAATACTAGTTTCTTCCAATAGAAATGTGGTATCTTTAAAAACCCTCTACCGATGTATGTGTCGGAGAGTAGATATGGGTATTAGTAATAGATATTGGTTGTATATAGGTTGACAAACTCCACATGGGTCCTACCTCAGGAGAACAGCTCTGTAAATGCATACAAAGGTTTTGTGATGACCTCATGCATCACATCATTATCATCATCTTTATTGTATTTCATATTTTGTGCTTATTCTGTGAATTTGGTTATGTTTTTGACTTGATATCTATCCATTGATTCTATCTTATTTTACTTGAATTTGGTGTATATGTATATTTGTTCTTCTTTTACCTACCTGTATTTATTATTATGTATATAATAGAACTGTTCATGGAGATAGAATGGGCTATCATTTGGGATATTTTCTAATTGTGGGTGACATGCTCATAGTTTGTATTTATATTCTTCATTTTATACTTTATTCAGTATGTGTATGACACCTACTACAAGTGGAACTTACTCATCCCTAATACATCTTTTCGATGTAGATCTAAGTATGAGTTTACCGCATGGATAGCTATTTGAGGCGGTACTTGGAGTCTATTTGAGGAACAGTTGATCAATGCACCTGGAGTTGGCCACTACCTTTTCTTATCTAGAATATGTCTTAATGTATTCTGAGACAGAGTTTGCTCTCCTTTGGATATCCTATGTATATTCTAACTTGATGTTGTATTAGTAGTTCTTACACTGTGACACCAATTTTGGAATTTAGTTTGGTATCTTGATTGTGTTTTTGCTAATATCATATTTGTGTAGTCTTCGTATTAGAATCCTTGCATTGGGTCTTTAGTATTGACTTTTTCTTTTATATCAGTTTGGGTGATAGGCTTACTTATCAAGGCTTGTCGTGATAAGTGTCATCATGACCCTTGTTTTTTGAATTGTGACAATCCTAAAGTAATGTGTTATTATAAATCATATTAGCATATATAATTAAACAATATGAAGTTAAGGAAAGCCTTGAAGTAACTGGTAAAGTTGCTGAAATTGTATTTGTATTTTATAGCTCACACTTGTATTTATATTCTAGAGTTCTCATTTATATTTGTATTTTATAGTCGCGCTTGTATTTGTATTTTATAGTTCACATCATCATTTATATTTTATGCAATTCATGCTTGTATTTTAAAGAACTATTTTGTATTTGTATTTTATAGTTGACTGCATATTGTATTTGTATTTTGTGGCTTCATATTGTATTTGTATTTTGCGGCTTCATTTTGTTTATATTTATATTGGTACTCTATTTTCATTGATGCACTTATCTTTTTAAAGAACTATTTTGTATTTTATTTGTAAGTTGACTGAATATTGTATTTATATTTGTAATTTTATTTATTTCATTTGTCTGTATTTAAATTTGTAGTTAACAATTTCATTTGTATTTTTAATCAAATAAAAAAGAAATATTATTTTTCTTTCTAAGAACGCTTGTATTTAAATTCATTGATATGAATTATATTTTATTTATACAAATTAAATAATACAGATACAAATGTTACATTTATATCAAATGATACATGTTACAACTTGAACCTTTTGTATACAAATGATCCTTGTTATATACATATATAAATGCTAAATTTAACATACAAATACTAATGATATGTTTGCCCTGAGTGACATGTTGTATATTTTTGAATAATTTAAACTCAAGCATATACAATTAATCCATCTACTTGTTAGTATATAAATACAAATGATAAATTATACATATTCATTACTAAATTAATCTAATATATTTAATAAAATTGTTTGAAATATAATGTATGATATAAATAAATATAAAATATAAAATACGACAACAAAAAAAAGAAATTAAAAACAAAAAGAGAAGGAGAAAAAATGAAACAAGAACGAAGAAAGAAAGAAAAATACAAAAAGAAAGACTGTAATGAAAAAATAAATAAAACAGAAAAAGAAGAAAAGATGAAAAATAGAAAAGCGAAAAATAACATAGAAAAATGAGAAAAAAAATAAAAAGAAAAAATAAATGAAAAAAGGAAAACAATAGAAAAAAAGGATAAAGAAAAGAAAAGGGGAAAAAAGAAAAACAAAAAAAAAAGAAAAAAAGTGAAGAATAAGAAAAAGAGAAATAGAAGATAGAGAAAGAGGAAAAATAAATGAGGGAGGCTATGGATTGTATTTAATTGGCAAGAGAGACTATGGTTGTATTAATTGAAACATTGGCTATTAGGGTAGTTAGGAGCTTAAGTTTGCTACGACATGTGGTTATACCAATATTACTTATCTCCTGTTTGATTAATTTTATGTTCTTTTTTGAATATAGAATTTTTTTCATTGTAGTGAATATTTGCTTTGCTTGGAGAAGAGTGGTTAGTTACTTAGGACCAATTTAATTTTGACCTATAAATAATGAGATTGTTGTTCATGGTGGAATTTTTATGGATTTAATTTCTTCTGTCGGTCAAATCTAATTGATTTTTTATTCTATTTTTCTAGCATGAGCAATATATGTGTGCACTCATTAATAATCATAAATTTCAAGTAATGGATGAGGGAAGAAGGATTGGAAAATGGTTTGAAGTTACACACAAAACAGCTACGGCGCATGTTGCGAATCTTTGAAGAATAAAAACTCATTCCATGAGACTATTGAAAATAGGTTGGTATTATGCTTTGTTGCTATAAAGTTGATTTATGTTTTACCCCTACACCTACTAACCGGCAATTGTATACCTTTTACATAAGATGTGAGATATTTTCTAACGTATTATCTCTAATATAATTAATTCAAATAATATCATAACTAAAGAACATGAATTTGTTACACGATTTTTCTTTGGTTACCTACCAACATAAACAAATAATAAGAAAGTCGAGGATAAAGCTTAATCTTACGAATCTGATTTATTTGCTTAATCTAGTCAAAAAAATAATCATACTTTGTAATAAGAAACTCTCAAAAAATGACTATGATTTAGGCTTAATTCAATATTTATAGCTATAGTTTCATTATTCACAATTCATAGCTAGCTACAAGTTAAAAGGATAAGAGAAACAAAAAAGATTGAGAGAGGGGATATAAGAGGTGAGTGAGATTTGGGAGAGGGGAAAGAGAGATGAGTTAGATCTAGCGGGAGAGAGAGAGAAAAAAAAGATGTAAGAGGCGAGAGAGATAATGTATTTATTGTATTGGGTTGTTTCACGAATATAATTGATCTATATGAGAAAGTACAATGGAATCAAGTGTAGAACTAGATACTATTTTAGTCTTTAGTAGCAATAGGTTAATATTTTTCATCATTATCATATGATTGAAATATCACTCTTTATACTTTATCAAGGACTTCTAAAATATATTGTAAAAAACATATATATTAAAGATATTAGGAAACTTAATATATATTAAATTATATGAGAAGACTATGTTAAGGAGAATTAATGTCATACTCTACAATAGATATCTCATTCGAGCACTTTTATCTGAATAAGACTTTATAAGTTATAGAAAATTTGATCATGAAATTTTACATTATAAAGTTTTAACAATTTTAACATGATAATTCCTTTCCATTTTAGGATTCATTCGCTACTAATTTTATATTAAATTTAGGAATATATTTTAGGTTTATGAGTGACTTTTGCCTTTTTTTATAACTATGATCAAGATTTTCTTCAAATTCAAGTGTTTGTTTTCCTACATAATCTCAATATTTGAAGGGTTTCTATCACAATAATTAATGACTTACGTTTTAGATTCCAATGACTAAAAGTAATATATACACATTCCTTTCAGTTTTAAGTTAATGTAAGATCCCTTAAAATTTTGATTCTTTTATTTTTTACCTTTTCGCATGCGTAACATTGATTTTTGACTTGAATTGTGTTTAGAGATGCTAAAAGGGTGTTTGAAAAAAGTTTTGATCAGGACTAAACTCCAAGGTAGTGTGACTCCACGATATCACCATGCCATAGAGGTTAGCCTCCGCGATATTCGGGTGGCACGGAGGTTAACCTCCATGATAAAGTTGTGCCACGCTGAGGTAAAAATTTCAGCCAATTTTGTTTTTTTGACTTGGGGTGAGGGATTTTGGGTCTTTTTACCCTTACCACGACTTAAAAACATAAAAGGGACCATTTTCCTTCAGTTTTCAAAGATGAAACTCTACTTTAATCATCTTTAACTCTCCAACCAAGAAAGCTTAAGGGTTTTATAGAGAATTCATCTTCTAGGCTCCAAACTCTGAATTGACTTCAAATTCTTGTGTGTTTTAAGCATGTTTCTCATCCCTAAACTTTATTCTTACATTGTGGAATCAATAGAATGGCTTTTAATGTGATTTAAATTGAGGTTTTTGAAATTAGATTTAGGGGTTTTGGTTGTTACTGATTTAATTACATGTCCCATGTTTTGAATTAATTATTTATGTTTTAAATTAATGTTTTTGTTACTAAATTAGTACATTGTTTAAATGGTTAGAATGGGGGGCATGATTTTCCCAAATTGAATGAATTATGGCTTAGATTGCATTAAACTCAACCCACTTTGTAAATTTGACTTTTTTATGGAAATTGCATGGTTTAACTTGATTCTGAACTTAATGCATTGCTTTAATGGATAGATGGAAATAAAATAGATTTGGATGGCCTTGGTGGCCATGGTTTAGATTTTAATGGAACGTGGGAGTCCAATTTGGTTGTCTGAATTGGTTTGGCATGTTTAATTTACCTTGCAAGAATATTGGTATAACGATACCAAGTGGTAAATGCCTTACAGAATGAATCATAGTTTAATGGTTGGAATTATGTGAAAAGTGATTTAATTTGGGATTAAAGGTGGTTGTATAGCTCACGGCGAGGTGTAAGTCCCGGGGAACAAACACTTGAAAATCATGTTTGCCAATGTTGGGGGTCTATATGATCGTATGCTTGATACATACTCGATATATATATATATATATATATATATATATGTATGTATGAATATATTTGGGATGGCTAATGCCCATGGTGGCTTTAGTTTTCCCTCGAATTATCCTCGATTCGTGAAGCTAACATGCACTGTGCCCTTTCAGCTGGGAGAGCTAAACACATATAGCTCATAGGTGCTTTAAGGACAGATCGATCTATACTATTTAGGTTAATGGTTTTAAAACCTCATGTTCACGACCCTTTAACCTATCCCGGCATCTTATATATGTATACATAAATGTGCACATGTGATTTTAACAGATTTTTGATATGGTGTTATTTTATCATTTTTCTTGAGTTATATGCCAGTGTTTATCCCACTAATCATGCTAGGATGCTACATCATTTCATGGTGTAGGGTCTGAAGACTTTTCTATTACTTCTATGTAACATTAGATGGATTAGTATATCTATTGAGTTGCTGGGAAGTGTTGATCCTAAAGAGCTTATCATTTCGTTATTCTTTAACTTAGAATTTATGAATTCTTTTGTTCATAGTAGAGGTATTTACCAACTTAGTGTATTCTTGTTTTAGAGACTTTCGTGGACAGATTTGGGTTGGTTGGGGTGACACCCCAACTTAGGAGAAGGAGTCCTACATCGGCAAAACACAGAAGGGATGTTGGGTATATGAGTAAGCAAGCCTTACTCTCTAGTGACAAATTTTAAAGTTGTGCAGGCCTATGCACATTGTGGATAATATCACTAGATGGTTGGAGAGTTACAGGGGTCTTTCGAGCCTTGGTGGTTCAGGATGCCTATCATCGCCAGGACCTCAGATCGGGTCATGATAGAATGGTATTAGAGCCTAAGGTTCAACAGAGTCCTAGGAAGTCTGAAAGTCACATCGTGTAGAGTCTTGTACATGGGTGTGTAGCATGCCACACTTTTGGACAAGAGGCTATGAGATGTTTTAGGAATAGTTTCCCTTCTTTCAGTATTTATGTCATGCAAATGAGCATAAGCTTAAGTTAAACTCTCAGTTTAGTCCACTTTTTCCTTTCATTTACAGAACATTCCTCCCAAAAAGACTAACAAAAGAAGAACCGTAAATCAGTCAGCACCCCAACCCATTCAGGCAGATCCTCTGGAAGATCATGTTTCCTATGTAGAATTCAAAGCTGCTTTCACTACTCTAGACAATTCAGTAGCAACTTAAAATGAATGGCCAGCTGCTGTTCTATCCAACCCAGTGGCTAATACTGCTGCAGCCAGGATTTAGGACTTCACCTGAATGAATCCTCCCCTATTCTCAGGATCTAAGTCAGAAGAGGATCCACAGGAGTTTCTCGATCAGGTTCAGAAATTCATAGACATCATGGGAGTGACTTCCAGTAAGAGCGCTGAGTTAGCTACTTATCAGCTACAAGATATGGCTCATACGTGGTTTAAGCAGTGAAAGGTAGATAAGGGCACAGATATAGAACCCATAGAGTGGGAAGAGTTTGCTACTACCTTTCTATATAGATTCTTTTCCTTAGTTCTTAGAGAAGCCAATGTGTTAGAGTTCATCAATCTCAGGCAAGGTAATATGAGCGTGAAAGAGTATTTCCTCAAGTTTACTTAGTTAGCTAGGTACGCTCCCCATATAGTGACAGACAGTAGGTCCAAAATGAGTAAGTTCATATCTGGGGTGTCAGATAGTGTTGTTAAAGAGTGCAGAATAGCAATGTTGATTAAGGAGATAGACATATCCATACTCATGATGCATGCTCAGCAGATAGGAAAGGTTAATATCAGAAAGAGAGAGGCAGAACAAGAGAACTAGAAAAGGTAGTTTTAATTTCAATCAGCCTAAGTTAGAAGGCGATAACCGTTCCCAGTTCCATCCAAAGTCTTTAGTTCCAGCTCCATCCTCAGCCAGTTCTCTAGTCCCTAAGTTTAGAAATGCTAATAAAGATAGGGCTCTAGGCTCTAAATCTCAGGGTAGTGTCAGTAGTGCTCGAACAAATTCTCTTTGTCATACTTGTGGCAAGAACCATCAGGGTGTCTGCAGAGCTGGCAGTGATGTTTGTTTCGGGTATGGTAAGCCAGGCCACAGAGTCAGAGATTGTCCTCAGTCAGGTTCCCAGGGTCAGTATAATCATCCCACAGCTTAATTCAGTCTCCTAAATCAGCAGGGTGCAGCTTTCAGTGCCACCAGTGGGCAATGCCTAAACAGGCTTTATGCACTTCAGTCCTGACTAGATCAAGAAAATTCTCCTGATGTGGTCACTGGTATGTTACAGATCTTTCATTTACATGTTTATGCCTTATTAGATCCAGGAGCTTCTCTATCTTTTGTAACTCCTTACATAGTAGTCGACTTCAAAGTCAAACTAGAAATCTTAACAAAACCATTCTTAGTCTCTACCACAGTGGGAGAGTCTATCATAGACTAGCGGGTATACAGGAACTGTCAAATTATGATATCTCAGAAAGTCACTTCAGTAGACTTAATAGAATTAGAGATGACAAATTTTGATATTATTCTTAGCATGGATTATCTCCATTCATGCTATACCTTAGTTGATTGTAGAAATAGAATTGTTCATTTTCAATTTCCATATGAACCTGTCCTTGAATGGAGGAGTAGTACTACAGCTCTTAAGGGTCAATTAATTTCATACCTTAGAGCAAGAAAAATGATATCCAAGGGATGTGCCTATCATTTTGTGTGAGTCAAGGACTCTATTTCAGAAACTCCTAATCTTGAGTAAGTCCCAGTAGTAAATGAATTTTTAGATGTATTTCCCAAAGATCTTCCTTGAGTTCCTCCCATTAGGCAAATAGACTTTGAAATATACCTTCTTCCAGATACTCAGCCCATGTCTATTTCTTGATACAAAATGGCTCCTGTAGAACTCAGAGAGTTAAAGGAATAGTTAAAATATCTCCTAGATAAGGGATTCATCAGACCTAGCATTTCCTCATAGGGCGCACCAGTCTTATTTGTACATAAGAAATATAGTTCCCTTAGCATATGTATAGACTACTGTCAGCTAAACAAAGTCATAGTCATGAATAAATACCCACTTTCTAGAATTGATGACTTGTTTGACCAACTTCAGGGTGCCAATTACTTTTCTAAGATAAACCTTAGATCATGTTATCATCAGCTCAGAATCAGAGAATGTAACATTCCAAAAACAACTTTCTGAACTCTGTATAGTCACTTCGAGTTTCTAGTCATGTCCTTTGGTCTTACTAATACTCCAGTAGCTTTCATAGACTTAATGAATTGCGTGTTCAAATAGTACTTGGACATGTTCATTATAGTCTTTATCGATGACATTCTTGTCTATTCCCGTAGTGAGAATGATCAACTCAAAATCGTACTTCAGACTCTCAGAACTCACCAGTTGTTCACCAAATTTAGTAAAAACAAATTTTAGCTAAGGTTAGTAGTGTTCCTTGGTCATATTGTTTTTGGTGATGGCATTAGAGTTGATTCTCAAAAGACCGAGGTAGTGAGAAACTGGCCTAGACCCATCTCTCCTTCAGATATCAGAAGTTTCTTAAGTTTAGCTGGCTATTACCATCAGTTTGTTAAAGGTTTTTCTTCTATTTCATCCCCCATGTCCAAATTGACTCAGAAGAAAGTCAAGTTTCAGTGGTCAGATTCCTGCAAGAAGAGTTTTCAGGAATTGAAGACTTGAATTACCTCAGCCTCAGTTTTGACTCCACCTGATGGTTCAGATGGGTTTGTTATGTACTGTGATGTATCCAGAGTAGATTTGGGTTATGTTCTCATGTAGAGAGATAAGGTCATAGCCTACGCCTCCAGATAGCTTAAGCCCCATGAGAAAAATTACCCTACTCATGATCTCGAGTTAGCAGTTGTAGTATTTTCCTTAAAGATTTAGAGGTATTACTTTTATGGGGTGCATGTAGATGTGTTTGTAGACCATAAGAGCCTTCAGTATGTGTTCTCTCAGAAGGATTTAAATTTGTGTCAGAAAAGGTGGTTAGAGTTATTGAAAAACAATAACATAAGTGTTCTTTATCATCCGATCAAGTCTAATATAGTAGATGATGCTCTTAGTAGACTGTCTATGGGTAGTGTTTCTCATGTTGAGGATGGTAAGAAGAAGTTAGCTCAGGAATTCATCAGCTTGCCTGACTAGGTGTCGCTTAGTAAATTTAGTAGAAGGTAGTGTATGGGTGAAGAACAGTTCCGAATCCTCTCTAGTTTCCGAGGTAAAGGAAAAATAGGATAGAGATCCCAATTTTATTAAGCTGAAAGAGTAAGTCAGAGATCAGAGGGTAGAGTTTTTCTCCTAAGAGGGAGATGGTGTGTTGCGTTACCAGGGTCGGATATGTGTGCCAGGATTAGATGACTTGAGGCAATGAATTCTTGCAAAAGCTCATGGTGCGCGTTACTCTATTCATCCAGGGGACACTAAGATGTACCACTACTTACGGAAGATCTATTAGTAAAGTGGGATGAAGAGAGATATTGCAGAGTTTACAGCTAAGTGCTCTATATGTTAGCAAGTTAAGATTGAGCACCAAAAGCCTAGTAGTTCCATGCAGGAGTTCAGTATTCCCATATGGAAATGGAAAGAAGTGAACATGGACTTTGTGACAAGTTTGCCTCGTACTCGTCGTCAGCATGATTCTATATAGGTTATCATAGACAGGATAACCAAATTAGCTTATTTTTTGCCAGTTCATAACTCCTATTCAAGTGAGGACGACGTCAAACTCTATATAAGAGAGTTGGTCAGGTTACGTGGAGTTCGAGTGTCTATTATCTCAGATAGAGGAACCCAGTTTACCTCTCATTTATGGAAATCATTCCAAAAGGGTCTTAGTACCAAAGTTCATCTCAGTACATCCTTCACCCTCAGATAGATGGTCAAGAAGAAAGAACCATATAGACTCTAGAAGATATGCTGAGAGCATGTGTTGTTGATTTTAAGGGTAGTTGGGATGACCACTTGCCTTTAATTGAGTTTGCATATAATAGCAGCTATCATTCCAGTATTCAGATGGCTCTATTTGAAGCTCTCTATGGTAGGAGATACAGATCTCTAATCGGTTGGTTTGAGGAAGGTGAGGCCACAGTAGTAGGTCATGACTTAGTTTTTGATGCATTAGAGAAGGTGTAGTTGACCAGAGAAAGGCTTAGGGAAACCCAAAGCCGATAGAAATAATACGCAGATATGATGAGAAAAGATCTTGAGTTTGAGATTGGTAATGTTGTGTTCTTGAAAATCTCTCCAATGAAAAGGGTGAAAAGGTTTAGCAAGAAGGGAAAGATCAGTCCCTGATATATCGGTCCTTATAGAATTCTCAGTTGTTTTGGAAAGGTAGCTTACGAGCTCAAATTGTCTTAAAATATAGCTTCAGTACATCCAGTATTCCTCGTCTCCTTACAAAAGAAATACATTGATGACCCAGTAGTCATAGTTCTTTTAGAGAATGTAAATATTCAGAATGATCTTTCTTACGAATAGGTTCCAGTTTAGATCCTTGATTATCAGATTCAGACTAAGGAACAAAAAAGTTCCCTAGGTCAAAGTTCTTTGGTAGAATCAGTCCGTTGAGGGAGCTACTGGGGAAGCAGAAATAGATATGCAGACTAAGTACCCTCACCTCTTCTTCACAAACTCAGATCCAGCTTAAGGTAACAGTCTTCCTTAGCTTTACCCAGTTCCATATCAGTTACTATTATAAAGTTGGTACCCATTACTGTTGCATATTCAGTTATGCATTCATGAATCAGTTCAGACATGTACTCATGCATTAGATATGTATGTCAGTATGAAAATTCAGCTTATCAGTAGCTTCAGTCATGAATTAGATATCTATCAGCATTTCTCAACTTAATCAGTCTACATAATTAGATATGCATTAGATATGTATCTAATGCACTGATAAGCTTTAGTTAGTCTATCATCTTATCAGTCTACATGATTAATGTTCAATAGCTTCAGTCATGCATGAAATCTATTGGTGGAATGGTCACTCCCAAGATTTACCCTCAATCTGAAGAATGTGTGATCACTGTCAAATATAGTTGCCCAGCAAAAATTAGGGTTGAGTCCTAAGGGAATACATGGAATTGTCGCTCTTAACTATTGTAATCCACATGCAGAATTGGAAAAATAAATGGGGGGTTTTGCAGTGACTATCTCAAAAAAATAACTAGTATTAACTCTTGTTGTTATTCAGTCATAGACCAACACAAGGGTTGAGTTCCCCATGTCTTCTAACTCAGTAAGCTTCTTGTTCTCAATCCAACTATACAACGATTGTGCATGTAGAGTTTGGTAGGATAGGTATCACCAACAGCCTCTCTACACTATTTGGTAAATTTCACTCATCTTCTCCTGGTCTCAGGGAGTCGCATTACTAACCCATACCTTAGACCCCAGTTACAACTATCTCTTCTCGGTCTTAAGTTGATTAGATGGGTGTCAACTAGCTTAAAAAGATAGTACAAGTAAGCTTATTTCGACAATCAACCCCAAATCACCGTTGCAATTTTCTTTTCCCAATATCTACCTCTCTCTTGAGATCTTAGTAAATACATGTTGTATCCTGATGTGTGCACCTGTAATAAATCAATCAAAGTGAAGTAAACCCCAATACATATAGGAACAATACTCTAGAAGGATTGTACATATGCTCTACTTCGTTAAGTAGCCAGGGTTCCTATAACCCTAGCTAAGGGAGATTAGCCGCTCATGCTTGTATAACGATTACAAGAATTCATATTTGAATAAATTCAACAATCACACAATAATCAACAATTGAAAAACACAAAACTTTAACTTAGTTAACAACCAAAATCAATACAAAGTAATTCAAAGACAAAAGATGGATCTTACAATCAAATATATATGTTTGTGTATAAAGAGTGTGTAACCTCAACTAAAAACACATAAAGGGTATTTATAGTTCATGAGGAAACTCAAAAAATGAAATCATGATCAAAAAGGGACAAAAAGAGTTGGTGTCCACTTACTTGGGCCACACATGGTCTGCAAGTACCATATGTGGTCCGTATGTAGACCCAGGTAAGTGCCAAAAACTTTTCCTGCACTATTCAGTTTTTGAACTTTGGACTTTTGGTACTTACCTTACCCATACGTGGTCCGCAAGTGCTATATGCGGTCCGGATGTAGACATAGGTAAGTGCTAGAAGTATTCCTTCAGCTCTTGTACTCTCTAGATCTTCAATTCTAGTCTTTAACCTTAGTCACATACGGACCACAAGTGCTACATGCTGTCCACATGTAGACATAGGTAAGTGTCAGGTCTACAAATTCTTACAACTAAGCTTCTGGACATCAACTTATGGTACATTTCACAAACACACTATACAAGCTATAAATGCCCAAAAATTGCTCAAGTAAGCAGCCAAAACTCCATTTTTCATTTTTTTCTCTAACTTAGCATCCAAAACCTGGTTTCTTGAAAAGCATACCCAAAACACATCATATCTAACAAAACAACCTAAGAAACTTGCATATTTTCATTATTTTAAGCATCGAAAGTGCGATATTTCTATAGTACATCAACACCCTCAACTTAGAACCTTTGCATGTCCTCAGGCAATACTACACAATAAAACAAAACAAAAGAAAACACAACACCTAACTAGGGGAGAATTTAAGCTATTCAAGACAGATAATCAATACTTTAGGATCAAACCATAATACCCTCTCCTATCTCAACCTTTCAACACTAATTGTATTTAACTATGAAGCATTACAATATAACACAATGAGATCAATATATAGCATGTATATATAAGTTACACTACCCAAAATAAGTAAGCGGCTAGCAATATAATTCATAGTCCTCACACCAAAGGAGTCACACTCACTCATATGAAATAATGCATGTCAATACAGGGATAGTCAGGAGACACTCATACTCAAAAGAGAAGTTCCAATCAATGTACATCAAATACCAGAGGATTGCCCTTATTTTCTTTGCCTTAGCTTTTAAGATAGTCAAGCTAAGATCATTTTAGGACTTTATTCGGCTTGTAATGTAGGTTTGGGGTCTGTTTTGTTACATTTGGATATATCAAGTGACTAAGCCTTCTTGGCACTACAACTACTTTTGGGGTCCACACTTAAACTATTTTATTTTTGTTTCACCCTTATTTATCCCTTTTTATTCTTTATTGCACATTTAGGTTGGATGTGGTGTTTACTCTTTCTTTTTCACTTTCTTTTTCTTTTTCTTTTTCTTTTTCTTTTCTTTCTCTACTACACCCAGGCCTACTATTTTTCTCTCATTTTACCCTTCTACATACCCATTTTACATCACAGAATGCTATGATAGCCACTCTCAACTTAGGCGATTTTACTGAGTTGAGGTGCACAATGTCCAAGGAAAAATAGGACAAAACAAGTTATAGCAAAATAAAATGGGAAAGGGAAAGGTGTAATAAGAAAAATAGGCTATAAGGCTCAAACTTAGGGATTAAGGTATATGATTTACACTTGGAAGGTCATTTAGGCTAAAAGTGGACTAACATAAAAAAACGACCTATAATCCTTTCCTTACCAACTATCCTACCATCTAGGCAAGACTAACCAGGTAATTTCTGGATTTAACACACAAAGGGAACTAAGTATCATCTCACATACACATGGAACAAAGTCAATACTACAAACTACTACATATTCGGTTTATGCAATTGTTAGCAAATGATTATCATATCCCTAATCCTAATTCCCTAACAAGATCCATAATGTTCACATACATACACACACACACATATATATATTCACAGAGTTCTAAAATTTTGGTTGGGTATCATTTTTCTAAAAAATCAATCAAAAACATGACAACTGCCATAAATATTTAAAAATCTCCTAATTGCACAAAAACACACCACTATATGAAACAAAACACGATACAACACAATTTTACCCTAGACATGTCAGTTCCACAACCAAACTGCAGCTGGCAGGAAAAACGCACGACAATAAAGACTCATAGGAGCATGGTATACTCCACCTCTAACTAAAAGATTGTGCACTATCCCCAATGCACTAAAATAATATAAAATAGAGCGAATAAGGATATACCTGGGATGTACTAGGAGTTCGTGTACCTTGGGTTACCTATCAAGAAGTGCTTGAATTAACATCATGGCACAACTTAGCTGCCTTGGCTGCTCAGACTTTACCAAGGCTATCTCATCAATTACCTTCACTTCTTCATGATTCTTAAATAATGTTCCACATGATACCCATTCACTTTGAATGGGATATCACCATCTCTTTTTAGTTCTATAGCACTATAAGGGAATGCCCTAGCCACGATAAATGGTCCGGACCACCTAAACTTTAGCTTACCAGGAAACAAAGTCTAGAATTATACAACAACACCAACTCACCGGGTTTAAACACCTTTTTTGTCGATCTTTCTATCATGATATAGCTTTATTATTTCTTTGTATATGGTAGAGATCTTATAAGCACGGAGTCAAAATTCATCTAAATTATTCACCTTGCTCAACCTCAAGTTTGTTGCATCACACCACTCAAAACTTAGCCTTATTAATGCCTATAGTGCCTTATGTTCAAGTACAACTGGCAAGTGGCATGCCTTGCCGTATATGAACTGATATGGGGAGGCACCTATAGGGGTCTTATAAGCTATTCTCTAGGACCACAATGCATCAACTAACTTCCTTGACCAGTCAGTCCTATTGGTATTCATATTTTTGGCCAATATGGACTTGATCTCTCTATTGGAGACCTCAACGTGTCCACTTGTGGGTGTTTCCACCTTATGATTTACAGCATATTTATCAAGCAAGGCTTTGAAAAGTCGGTTGAAAAAAAGTGAGACTACCGTTGCTAATAATTGCATGTGAAGTGCTAAATTGACAAAAGATATTTTTGTTCAGAAAGGTGATAACACTTCTAACTTCATCGTTTGGAAGCGCAACTACCTCTACCCATTTTGACACAGAGTCAAATATTACCAGAATGTATCTCATGCCATAAAAGCTCATGAATGGAACTATGAAATAAATCCTCCACACATCAAACAATTCCAACTCTAAAATAGGTGTCATGGGGAGTTTATGGCACCGTGAAATGTTGTCTTGATGCTGACATTAGTTACAGGCTTGCACAAAATCATAAGTATCCTTGTAAATTATAGGCCATCCATACTACGGAATTTTGTGGGTTGTGTGGGTACCACTATGATAACCCCCAACTAGTGAGGAATGACAAGCTTCCAGAATGCTCATCATCTCTACCTTTGGGACACATATTTAAATTACACCATCAGCACAAACCCTAAATAGATATGGCTCATTCCAAAAGAACTTCATCACCTCTTGAATAAATCTCTATCGCTGCTGGAAGGATAGGTCTTCTGAGACAAGATCACTTGCCAAATAATTTGCAAAATCAACAAACCAGGGAATTAGGTCTTGAGATGCTGCCAAAACCCTCTCATCTGGAAGAGTGTCATCTATAATAAGATCATCCCCTAATTTCTACATTTCCTCATCTTCAAGCATGGACAAGTGATCTGCAACTTGGTTTTTTGTGCCTTTTTAGTCCTTCACTTCAAAATCAAACACTAGCAGCAAGAGAACCCAATGAACCAATCTCAATTTGGCATTTTTTTTGACATAAAGTACCTCAATACTACATAGTCAGTGTGACCTATGACCTTATTCCCAATCAAATAAGACCAAAAATTTTCAAAGGACAAAATCATCACAAGTAACTCCTGCTCTATAACTGTATAATTTTTTTGTGTGGGGTTTAAGGCCTTGCTGGCAAAATAGATAGGATGAAGGATTTTCTATCTTCTTTGGCCAAGGACAGCACCCAAGGACACTCTACTTACATCACATATGACCTCAAAAGGTGCATACCAGTCAGTAGACATAATTATAGGTGCCAAAATCAACCGCTCGTTAAGGTATTTGAATGCCTTGAAACACACATCATCAAATACAAATTTTGCCTTTTTCTCTAAAATCTTACACAAAACATTTTCAATTTTAGAGAGTTCCTTGATGAACCTCCTATAAAAGTCTGCATGGCCCAGAAAACTTTATACCTCTGACTAAAAGTGGTGGTGGTAATTTTTTAACTACCTCAATCTTAACTTTGTCCACTTCAATACCATGTTTGGAGAACTTGTGCTCGAGAATAATACCTTTTTTCACCATGAAGTGTCATTTTTTCTAATTCCACATCAAGTTGCATTCATCGTACATTTGCAGTGCGCTGGCCAAATGGGCCAAATAGTTATTGAATAAATCCCCAACCACTGAAAAATCATCCATGAATACCTCTATCTTTTCCTATAGCATGTCAGAGAATATGTACATCATGCATATCTAGAAGGAGACAGGAGCATTACATAACCCAAACGATATTCTCTTAAACGCAAAAGTCCCATAGGGGTAGGTAAAAGTCATTTTTTCTTGGTCCTAGAAAGCAATAGTGATTTGATTATAACCCGAGTAGCCATTAAGAAAACAATACCAATCCCTAACTATTAGTCTATCCATCATATGATCCATGAAAGGCATAGGGTGTTCAGCTTCCTATAATCTATGCATACTCTCTAACCGATCACTAGTCTCATGGGCACTAGTTCAATCTTTTCATCGAGGGTCGCTATGATTTAACCCTTCTTTGGCATGCATTGAATCGGGCTAACCCACTTTTTGTCTGCAATGGAGAAGACTACGTCAGTATCTAACTAATTGATTATTTCTTTCTTTACAACCTCTTATATAGGAGGGTTCGATCGTCGATGATGCTCAATATTTGGAATAATGTTTGGCTCAAGCAGTATATTCTGTGTACATATACCCTGTGGAATCCCTACAATATCTATAATGGTCCACCCAATAGCTCTCTTGAATTTCTATAACACAGATATTAAAGATTCCACCTGTGATTCTGCCAAATCTACTGCAATAATCACCGATAAGGTATTCTTGTCCTTCAAGAATACGTACTACAAATAAGATGGGAGGACCTTTAATTCCAAACTAGTTGATCCTTAATAGATGGTTTTACAGGTAGTATAGTTCTATTCTGTATATAAAGATTCATCTTTTTAGGGGCATACGTGCAAGAACCTTTGCCTTGCAGTGCACTAGCGATCTCGTCATATTTTTCTACTCCATTACTCTCAAAATTCATAATTACAAATGTTAATACTTCAACACCTAATCTTTCCTTAATAGGCACATATTTTTCAACCATAGCGGTATTTATAATATCTATTACTACCATTACTCATATATCATCTGGCTGTTGTACTGTCATGTACATATCATAAGCTATTTTCTCATCATTTAGTTTAAAGGTATTTTTCTCCAAATCCATATCCATCAATACCCGACCAGTGGAAAAGAAGGGTCAACCCAATATAATCAGAGCTTGGGAATCCACTTCACAATCTAAAATCATAAAATCTATTTGGAATATGAAGGATGCCACCCTTACTTCTACATCATGCAAAATACGAACTGGCTCTTTTATAGATGAATCGGCCATTAGCAACTTTGCAAATGTAGGCTTGATTTCTCTTAACCCCAATACATTGTATATCACTAGTGGTATTAAATTTATGCCCGCTCCCAATCGTGGAAGAGAAACCACACTACAATGGTGCACCTTATCTTTAGGCTCATTTGCAACCCATTTGTCACTGTTATAACTCTCATAATCATCATCACTACAAGTCAGCTTCTTAAACTCTACTTCAAGTTGCTCATCAGCAACAATATTATCTTTCTTTGGCTTATCATTAGTAGGTACAAAGTGATTGTCAAAACGGTCACCACTCCTAGTGTTAATAGCCAAATAATGAACAATGGTCAGAGAATTTTGCACTATGTCACTAGGAAGGGTACCAGGCTGCCTTTGATTCAAGGTGGCAAAAATCTTCCCAAACTGTTGCACCAACTATTTGATAGCAGTTGCATGAGATTCAACCTTCTAAGTTTACCCTAAAATGTCAGCCTTAAATTCATTAAGGCATGTTTCTTGACTCTCTTGACCCTACACCAGCTTATACAACATTTCTCCTATTTTTGAATCTGTATATCGTCTGCCAGGTGAAATGTACTTGTCCCCCTTCTCCTTGTAATCCTCTTTTTATCTCCAGTCACCGTACCTATCCCTATTATGGTCTCTATATTTGTCATAATGATATCTCTAACCTCGATTTCCTTGTCCTTGGGCTTGAAAACTTGCCAACTCACAATGTAGATATTTTTCTTCCTCCTCTAACTCTAATTCATAAGATTTAGAGGATTAACCCTGTTCTTTTACTACCTATACCTTTTTAGAATTAATTATTGCAAACTACTTCATAAACATACCAATATTTTTCCTAAATAGCAAAATCTTCTAGACTATGTACTCCTCAGCTACTTGAGTTTTCCACCCTTAGTTAGTTAGAGAGATCTAATCCATAATACTAGAAGCTATCACCCAGCATAATCTCACAAAAGCTCCTCTAGATATGGTGTCTTCCATAGCTCTGGAACTTATGGTAGGGCTCTATAGAATATCTCCAATAAACTCGTCCTTGAAATCTAATGGTTGGGCACCATGCTTGGCTTCTTCTTAAACTTGAACCAGCCTTGTATAGAGATTCTGACTGTAGCTAGTTGAAATTATAAATCTCATACTTAAGTTTTAATATCCTTCTTAAAGGAAAGAACCGATTCAAGAATTTCATGCGCAACTCATTCCATGTAGTGATTCATAACACTCAACTTACACGTTAATTTAGTGCAAGGCGATCGTCATCAATATATTTACCCAACTTTGGAGTCAGGGTTGAATCCATAGGGAATAATGTGAGTGGCGATTAAACTAGTTTAAAACTAAAGCTACAAGTTAAATTCAAACAAATGATACAAAAAGATAAAATGGGAGTTTTCAATGATCAGACAAATGTTCAAGTTTTAATTTGCTTCAGAGCTCAAAACTAAAATTTTAATGGTCAAATCAATGATAGAGAGGAACTAGGGTTGTGATCACTATGATTAGTAATCCTCCATTGAATAATAGTTGTATTGTTGGATTCTCGTGATTTATGGGAAACACCAAATTATTAGTTTCGACAGTCCATTTAAGTGTTTCTCAATCTACCTAGATGTTGAACTCCCTAATTCTCTCAAACTTAGGAAAGCATTTTATTCATATTGATTTTATCCTGAGTTGATCAATCTTGTTACAGCATCAATCATTAGATGAGAACTTAACCTTCCCAAATCCTAGTTGATAATTCGCTACCTTTAGTTTATTTCTCAGTTCGAGCAAATCAACATAGGGCGGGATCTATTGTTTGCAACTAAAAAATAGCAATCATAATAAAGGAATTATCAAGATGTCCCCATAATCACTCAAACCCTAGCCAACTATTAAATGCATGGAGGAATAATCATAGATCCAACAACCCTAGTTGTGGGTTTTAGTTCCACATGAAAGAGAAAGCGATAGCAATAACTGAATTTATAATTCAAAGTGATTAAACTTACAAAAGATGTAGTCATAAATTGATACTCTTCCCAAATTCAAAAATAACATCCCACAACTAAATCAAAGAATTGAAAATTGAATTCTAAGTTAAGAAACCAAAAAGAGGTAAACTAGCCTTTGGAATGAGTTCCAGCAGTTTCAAGATGTCCAAGATGATGTGGCCTCTCAATGAACCCTAAAAGCTGCTATTTATATCAGTGACTTATAAAAAATCCAAAATTAAGAATTCAGAATTTTTCTTTTAGGTGACAACATATCTGATAACTTATCACAAATCTGATAAGTTATCAGAGAATGTCGACAGGTCCTCTTTATTTGTCTAACGACCTGTGTGACGACTTATCACAAGTCTGATAAGTTATCAGACTTGTTGTCAGACCTTGCTTCCAATTTTTGCCTTTTGCTTTTGAGTGACGACATGCCTGACGACTTATTAGAGATCTGATAGCTTATCAAGATATGTTGTTAGAAAATCTTCAATTTTCTTGTTCTCTGTCTATGTGTGACGACATGGTCTGATAGCTTATCACAGATCTAATAGCTTATCAGACCAAGTCATCAGAAGAAATCTTCAGAACTTAATTTCTTCCATCTTTCAGCAAAAATCATCCTTCTTGATGGAGCTTTCATGTATTTTCATGCATCTTGACTTTTATTGCAATATCAAAGAGAAAATAAACAAAAACGACAAAAGTTGCTTAAGACTTTGCAATTATTCTCAGTTAAAAGCCTCAAATTTGTTAGCATCTGCTCACACATCAACACCCTCAACATAAAACAATTGCTTGTCCTCAAGCAACTAAAACACCATACTATAATGCTTAACCAAGAGACACATAAGATACCTATGACAGTTGATTATCAAGTTTAGCTCAAAACACATTACCCTCTTCATTTTCAATCACTTTAAACCCAACTATGTATATCAATGAAGATCAATAATGTGACATAAAGGAATCAACATATGACATCAAAATAGAAACAATAACGATGCATATATACAAATTACACTACCCAAACGTGTAAGCAACTAGCTATGCAATCATGTGCCCTTATAACAAAAAAGTCCCTCTTCACTCATATATGAAATCAAGTATGTCAATGAGGGGATGGTCAAGAGACACTTGCTCTCAGAAAAAAGTTCCAGTCAATGTATTCCAAATACCATAAGCTTGCCCTTATTTTCATTACCAAAGCTTTCAGATAGTTAAGTTAGGATCACTATAGGACTTTTCTTCAGCTTGTAATGTAGGCTTGGGGCTGGTATGATACATAAGGATATTTAAGGTAACTAAGCCTCCTTGGCACTACACTATTTTTGGGGTCTCACTTATCAACCTTTACCTTATTTCTCCCTTTCTTGATTAAATCACATTCAAGCTGGGTTCAGTTTTTATTCATTCATTTTCTCTTTTTCACAACTTTTCCTTTCTTATTCTCTATCAACCATACCCAGCCTTGCATATATATATATTTTTTATTACCTTTCTTCATATTCACTCTACATCATGCACCCTTATGATAGCCACCCTCAATTTAGGCTATTTTTCTAAGTCAAAGTGCACAATATCCAAGGAGAACCAGGGCCAAAATAGTTTATTGTGATACAAATAGGAAGGTGATAGGTATAATAAAAAGAATAGGCAATCAGGATCAAGGGATATTATTCACACATAGATGGTCATTTAGGCTAAACGTGGACTAATATCAACAAAGGCCTATGATCTTTTCCTAACCGCTATCCTACAACCAAAGCAAGACCAATCGAGCAAGTTCTAGATTTAACACATAACAGGAACTAGGTAGTAACTCACACATACATGGCACAAAGGTACATCACAAGCTACTACTCATTCAGATCATGCAATTGTTAGAAGTGATTATCATGTTCCTAATACTAATACCATAAAAAGATTCATAGTAGCCACATATAGATGCACATCACACAGTTACCAGATAGACAATTGGAGAGGTATTTATCATTTCAAGAAAAATCAACAAAAATATGTCAACCGTCCTAGATACATATTTTTTCCCCAGTTAACCACAACACATCACAAAACAAACACAATACGCTTAAACATACTAGCTCTACTAGGAATACGACTCTGGGGAAAAGAGGCACGACAACAAAAAACCCCAAGAGGACATCAACACCCACAAGTAGCCCCACCCTTAACTTAAAATCATGCAATGTCCCCAATGCATCAAACCAAAACAAGAAAGCTATAAACATACCTGTGGCACCATGAGTGCAAAGATCTGATGTCAATCACATAATATGAATACAAATAATAAAATACCTTGGTTTACCTCCCAAGCAGTGCCTAATTTAATATCGCAGAAAGACTAGGTTATCTTGACTACTCAGAATTCATCAAGATACCTTACAAGTGCTTCATCCTTTATCCCTCTACTTAGACGATTTGAACCGTCGGCCCATATTTTAATCTTTACATCTTTTAGGTGCCTTGGCAAATGTGAGGGCATGATAAGGACATATCTATCACGCCATTTTGAATACTTGAACTGTTTTCCCAATTTTGCATTGAACTTTCATGTGGGCTCATTTGGCAATGGTGAGAATATAAAAAAGCCATTAAATAGACATCGATCTTTAAGCTTCTTGGCCTTCAAGATTGGGGTTGTATTATACCCTTTCAGAAAGACAAACTCCAAAATGTAAGAATTTTCCTCCTTATTTCCAAAATTCATCATTTGCTTGGGTGATTCGACTTTCATAATATCCACCAAGCATAATGTTGAAAAGTGATTCTACTGAGGTCTTCTCCCTAATTTTGGAGTTGCATCCTTCTCGACCTCTTCACTCTGAATTGGGCTAGAGTCTTTAGAAGAG